>NC_089323.1:14856839-15114339 GCF_036669915.1 Pocillopora verrucosa | reverse complement strand
GTTTCTCTGACCTTAGCTATGTGGCTTGAGTGTCTATCCACATACTGGATGCAGACGTTTCTCAATACTAACATTATCTCATATTCATAATCTTTTATCTGACAGGGAGTTACTTTAGTGGTGGATAATACTTTCATGTCATCATATTTTCAGGTATTTGAGTGGCACCATATTTCTACCTGTTAATTACCTTAGGATATATAGATTTCTTTTAATTTTTTAGGGATAAATTTATAAAAAGGCCAGAAAGGCATGGGCATAGGTGGTCAGTGAAAGTGTTTGTCAAGGGGTAGGACTGTAATGAGTGCAGCGGCTGAAAATACATACTAAATAACTGATAATAAACAATTATTGGATGAGGTTTTTGTGATATCCAGAATAATCAAGGTCTCAGTGAGGTTTATCTGCTGAATCCGAAGGCTGAAGCTGATAACCCTTACCAAGACCTTGATTTTTCTGGATATCGCTAAAACCAAATCTAAGAATTATTTTATTATATATTGAACAAAAAAAATGTTTTTGCCTCTTCACTAATGGCAAGCAACACAAAGCTTGCATACTTGACATGATTATCCTTAGCAATCATTCGCTGCAATCATACATGACAAGATATCCCTGTGACCTTGAGTGACCTTGACACGATTGGATCAATATCAGTATCTGGGCAACTGCCCACCTACCCCTCCCCTAACCCAACATTAACCCTAACTTGTTATCGATTGACTGTTGTTGGGTTAGGGGAGGGGTAGGTGGGCAGTTGCCCAGATACTGATATTGATCCACATGATTATTGTATTATATGAAGCTAGATAACATCCCAGGTGCTGATTTGGTAAATTCACTGTACAATTTCAGGGAATACCTTTTGGTGTTATCTTGGGACCTTTTCACAGTGAATAAAACAGACTTATCTTAAATTAAAATTTGTGAAATATTCCTTTGCAGCGCCCATTGTCTCTTGGGGCTGATGTTGTCATGCACTCAGTGACAAAGTACATGAATGGTATGGAGCTTTGACATGAGGGTTTCATTTTGATAATTTCTCTTTTGAAATTATAAGCCATCGCTGAGCTGTCTGAGTGCGATAACTCTGGCTAAGTAGGATACCTCACTTTGATTTTTTAAAAATAATTAAGTCTTCTTACATTTGGGGAGGGGCTAAATGCAAATTAGGTCCACAAATTGGAAGATTCTAACTTTCACAATTGTTCCCTTTTTGCAAAACAGCCCTGACCAACATCTCCATAACCCCTCACTCATTATTTTTGCTCTACCATCTTTCTTTATTGTTGTTTCTGATAAAGAAGAAATTAAGGTGCTTTTTAACTCTGGGAAGCACTAGGTGGGTGAATACAGTATATTATAGCCAAGCCTACGATGCCAGAAATAGCTTGGTAGATCATACCAGCAGACAATAAAATAGTTTTATGAAAGTTGTGAATACCCCACACACTTGCTTGATAGAATTATTGCTGACAACTGCAGGTCATTCTGACACAGTGATGGGAGTTATGTGCACAAATGATGATGAAATCTGCAACAGGCTGAGGTTCCTTCAAAATGGTAAGTAAATAGGTAATCGTCTCTGTACTGAAAAAAGTTCTCTCCAAACCTTTAAGATTTAGCAAAGTTTACAAATTAATCAATCTCTAAACTCTTCTTTTTTATTTTGTTAGCTATTGGTCCAGTGCCAAGTCCTTTTGACTGTTACCTTGCCAATCGTGGTCTTAAAACTCTTCACTTGAGAATGCGTCAACATGAAATTAATGCTACAGCTGTTGCAAAATTTCTGGAAGGAAACCCCAGGGTAGAGAAAGTTATGTATCCAGGTATGTTAGGGAGGGGAGAGTTGCGGTGGTATTTTCTATAAAGAGGTCAGCTGCAATGAAGTAACACACTGGCAGTTAGAAATTGTATGTTAGTTTGGTCACAAATTGCTAATAAGTTCTATAGTGAATGCAAATTTTTCAAAGGTAGGTTTGGAGAACTAATTGAAAGGCATATGGAAACATGTGTGAAGAGATAGCATATCTCTTAGTTAACCCTCTACACCCTAAAATCAATATGTAGATTCTCCATACTGTTTTCTAAACATTTCCTAAGGTGCTGATAAGGAGAATTTGTATAACAAACAAGAGCTTCTTTGGTTGATGATCATTTCCTGTATTCTCATGCCCTTAATGTTTAATAATAATAATAATAATAATAATAATAATAATAATAACGAATTTTTATACAGGATTGAAAAACCCATCAGTGTGTAACACTGTTGTCCTTGGGGTCCTGTCAAAAATAATAAATAAATAAATAAAATAAAATTTAACAAGATATAATCATTGATCTTAAGGTCTAGAAAAGCATACAATAAAATGAAAAAAAATTAAAAATTAAATAAAAAAAAAAAAATTCTGGGGATGATGTTGTAAGGAGAAATTACATGCTAGTCTCTTTTGGAATTAAAGGGTTAAACAGACCTGCTCAAAAACTATTGATGAAGCAGTATTTGCATGGTACAGCATCATTGATGTAAAACTTTTTTTCAGGTCTGGAATCATACCCACAGCATGAACTTGCTAAAAAACAGATGACAGGCTTTGGTGGTATGGTGACTTTTTTCATCAAAGGGAATTTGGAGAATTCCAGAAAGTTTTTCAAATCATCTTAGGTAACTATTGATATTTATTTAATAGTTTTTACATAAATTAAAGTTAATGCTATTTAGGCTTAAGGTTGGAGTTCCTGTGGCATTCGGGAAATCCAAAAGGAAACCCATTTGTCTTACAAGTTTAATGTCTCATGTCACTGAATGCCATGAGTCTTTGTTTATCCTTTTCTTTCAGTTATTTACACTTGCCGAGAGTCTTGGTGGTTTTGAAAGCCTGACAGAATTACCCTTGCAAAATGGAGTTTCGAATTCCTAGGAATAAAGGTGTGAATTTTCACAGTAAATTCGGACTGGGAATTCCTGGGAATTCCTGGGAATTCCCAACCATAACAACTCTGGTTCCAAAAACCTAGAAATTCCCAGAAATTTCAAGTTTGTAGCCATTACAAGACTTGGAATTCCTAGGAATTCCAACTCAGAGAACCAATGACTTTCCCTGAAAAACTGTAAATCTAAAAAATTCTAAGGAATTTCTAGGAATTTTTAGGAATGCTTAAGAATTACTGGGAATTTTAAGCAAAAATTTGAGGCTAACGATAAAAAATAAATACTTTAAATTAAAAAAAACCCGGCTAAAATTCAAGTATTCAATGAAATTTATTTACAAGCTTAATTAAGGCTTACATGTAAAATATTTTTGATTAATTATTAACATCAACATGTGGTAATATTAGGATGGAATTTGATTTATTTTTCTTTTCTTGAAAACTTCATACAGATTAATCCTCAACTACAGCTATTCATATAAAATAGTCTTAATCAATCATTAAATTTGGTTTGACACAAATTGTGAATAAAATCTGTTGATTCTTTTT
Source organism: Pocillopora verrucosa (assembly GCF_036669915.1). Lineage (NCBI taxonomy): Eukaryota > Metazoa > Cnidaria > Anthozoa > Scleractinia > Pocilloporidae > Pocillopora > Pocillopora verrucosa. The sequence continues at coordinate 15,110,859 of NC_089323.1, read as the reverse complement.
CCCTGGGCTCACAATGAGTTGGCCTTGAATGAGGTTGTCTACAAGAAGCTTGACCATTTTGTATCTGCATTCCATGACATTTGAATTTGAAAAAAAAAATATATATAAATATATATATTTAAAGCTCAGACCAGGCCTTTAAGATGGCTATAAGGAAAAGGGCATTCATTGGATTTTCAAATCAAGAAATCTCTGTTATATTGAGTGACTTTTATATTGGAGTTAATACATCTCTCCCATAGATTTTACTAAAAAAGGGCTGAATACATTATTTTGTTTTTACCAAGGAGGGCTTCTTAATGTAATAAGGTTTGTGTAATAACAGTTCCTATTATGAATCTTGAATGTTCCCAAACGTGACTAAAGGAATCTTGAAACCTTACTGACAGATTTATTTCATTGTAAAGCATAAGTTAAGAAACTGCGGCATGCAAGTGAGGGATTCGATTCTCAGAATTATTCTAGTTTCAGTTGCACCGAGCGTTATGTAAGCTTAATTCAACCCGTTACATCTATTCTTTTATAAGATTTTGAACACGTAACGAATATCGCAATGTTTACTCACCACAAACTTTCAAAATCGTAGCTTTACAGATGGCCACTGGACCCTTGTTTGTACCAGTCAATATGTCAACTTTAACTCCACGGCGCCAACGGCTTTCTTATTTGTTTACAACTTTCTCGTTTTCCCATTGAACCACAATAAAAGCTATCTTTAGAAATGTTATACTAAGCAAAACAGTTGAGAAAAGCGATCAACCGATGAAAAGTACATTCAAAGATGAGCGCCAAATGAAGTCTTCTTTGTTTCCGATCACGGGCATGATCACGTGGATCTTTTAGGACTTGTCATTGGCTAGCAAAGTGAATCCGCTGGCTTGCCGATTGTTACAACTTTATTCTGACTTCTCCGACCGGTTCTCTGCTTCTAGACGATGGATACCTTGGTGATATAAATAATGATGTGAGTTCACTCTATGTAGAAATAATCGACAAGAATCGATCGTACTACAAATGTACGATTTGTGGCCGAAAGTTGTCGAGGAAACAAAGACTCGAAACTCACTTGAGTTGTGTTCATGGCAAAGGTGAGAAATAACACAAGCCAATCACAGCTTTGAATGCGACTACAAATCGTCTTTTACCCTCATATTTATAAAAGAAGGATACCACATTAGGAAGTATAAGAGATACATAGATGATCCCAGTGTACCAGTACCTAAATCTACAAAGCTTGACCGCAGCAAGCGTTCAGCAACACGTTCCAACACCGCCATCTCGATTTCTCAGTCAGTCGTTTCCACTGAACTTAAAGCAGTGGTGACAACAGAGTAGAGTGCGTCTTACAAAGGAGAAACATTTTTTCAAGAGACAGAAGTAACTATATGCGATTATAGAGGTGCGTTGGAACTCTAGTCCACAAATAGTTATGCACTGTCCGAAGTATAAAACAATTTTGTTGATAGCTGACAGACAGAGAAGAACAACAAGTAAACTTAAGAGCTGTTATTATTGAAGTATGACTTGCACTTTTCATTTGTATATAATAAAGGACTGGTATTTTGTACCAAAAATAAAAAGATGTAATATTTTTTGGGAGATCCAGTGATTGAGACATTTAAGAAATTAAGTTATGAAAGGAAACTTGGTATGTACTTCTCACTACTAACAAGTCTTGTTGACAAATATTTTCAGATCAGAGTTTCAAATAAAGTAAATTGAAGACGTCATTTAAAAGGTGTTTTTTCTCAAAGGAAACGTTGACTACCTCTGTCTTGTCTGCATGCCAAATGTTTGCAAAGTGTGTGGATGATCCACAAGTATTGAAACTCTTACAAAAATGTTTTGCAAGAATAAAAACAGCAAAACAAATTACAGCAATTAGTCCCGAAAACAGAGCACAAAACTGAAAAAAAAAACAGCAACAACAATCATGAAAAAGGAAAGATTAATTAGGTGTTGAATTTGTTTGTCTAAGGCATGAAATTTCTACTAAAAATAATGTCAACAAAAAGTCTCTGACAGTGTTTGAGGCAACTGAGCTTGACTGTTCCAAGTTTTTCTAACAAAGGCAACCAGTAATGTAGGTTAGGGAGGTAACTTATGTTCATAACTAACAAAGATCTTTAAGTGTAGATAACAATGTAATTATTGTTAATTATTGTGGAAGTTGTGTACCAAGGAACAGCTAATGAATGTTTGATGATTTTGGCACATCAATGAACATGAGACATTAATTTGCATCACAATAAAAATATTTTATGATCATGGAATCCAAGAGTCCTTTGAGGTTAGAAAGCAAATCTGTGACAGAGTACATTGGATTAATTGGCAATTTCCATTTAACATAATTGATTGCTGGTTCATGAGAAAATCCATATCAATGATTTACTAAAACTTAGTTTGATTAATAAATTTCATGATCTCTAAGTTATAAACATATACATGTATGTATATCTCTTGGTAAGTTTTGTATAGCATACCTTTTATTGAGCCAAAGTTTTAAGCCTCTGAAATTACTCCTTTTCTTAAAACCTTCAAATTCAAGTTATTGAGAATTTCTTAGAATTTATGTGGACCTCAGGGTATTTAAATTGCCTCAAATTCAATTCCCAGAAATTCCCAAGAATTCCACCCTTCTTAAATTTTAGGTAGTTTGTATAGCTGAGAATTCCTAGGAATTCCTTGGAATTCCAAGTCCTCACAAAACTGGAGTCTTCCTTTCCCAGAAATTCCCAGTAATTCCAAGCTTTTTAGATCAGAGTTAATTTGCATAGTTGGGAATTTTTGAGAATTCCCAGAAAACTGGGAATTCAGTTTGCAAGGGTACAATAAGTTCTGCATGTACTTAAAACAACTAGCAAAGACTGTTAGAATGATTGGCTGAAAAGATATTGACTTGGGAATGGAAAGAAAAGTTCATTAAAATCATGGATCTTTTGTTGGTTTATTTTCAGGGCAATAATGAACCATACATCAGTTCCTGCAGATCAAAGGGAAGTATTAGGAATATCAGATACACTGGTGAGTTTGATATCACTCATGGTCGGCATGGACAGCAATAGTTATTTTGTTTAAGAATCTGAGACTGCTGGCAGTCTCTTTTTATCTTGTTTTGGACTAATTGGATTTGAAACAACAAGTCTGGTCCAAAGGAAAACGTTGATAAAATGTTTCATTTTATCAATAGTTTGATACTGCTGGCAGACTTGTTTACTCTTGCTATGCATTAAGCTCTTGGTGAGAAGAGATTTCACTTAACATACACAATTCTGGTCCCAAAGAACACATTAATAAGTTTTGTTTTATCAAGAGTCTGAGACTGCTGTCTGTCTCTTTCTCCCTTTGCTTGGACCAAGCTCTTGGTGAGAAGATATTTTCACTCGCCAATGACAAGTCTCACCCCTAAGAGTTCGAGAGTGTAGGCAGTCTCTTATCCTCTTGGCTTGTACCAACTGAGCGCTTGATGAGAAGAGATTCACATGAGACAAAGGGAAGAAAAAGAAGAGTTCTTGTCCAGATGATAACTATTTGTGAATTACCATAGAAGTCCTCTCTAGTTGTAAAATATTATGAGAACATAAACTGGCTTTCAGTCGTTTTCAAGAATCTTAATATCTCCTGAGATGGATGGAGTAGCAAAGCGTTACATAAGTATGACTAATTATTTCTTTTCCTTCAGCAAAGTAGGGATAAAAGAAATAAGTATTCCTCACAAGCTCCATTTTGATTTAAATTGCCTTGCTGAGACGAGTAAACTCTTTGGCCCCTATGAGTGACTAGCAACTTATTTCATCCCTAAAATTATGTCATCCCTGAATGAACAACAATATCTTTAAAGACATGTAGTATGAAGTTGCTCTTACAATATTCATGATAGAATCTGTTATAATTCTCTAGATTCGTTTATCAGTGGGACTTGAAGATACTCAGGATTTGATTGATGACTTGGACCAGGCCCTCAAACAAGCGGTAAATTGAATCGACATACAAAATAATGAAATAAATGTAAAAATTAATTAAAGACTGGAGCTGAATACAGTGTTTACCTGCCCAAGAAGACCTGAATATTGTTCATATTGTTGACTGGAAAGAATCAGTTGACCTCTACCCCACTGGAGCTTTTTGGTGCCAATGTAAATGAAGAGTACTATAAACATTCCAAATTGTAAACATAACTCAATTAAAATCCCAACAAGCTATCTGCACAAACTAGCTGACTATCTTCAGTGTGCAACCACCACTTTTAACCTAGCAGCAAGCAAAAAGAAATCCATGGAGTACCAATTTTATAGCCCTGAGCATGGAACTAAGCAATTCCAAGCCCATTCTCAGAAATGATGGACTTGTAACTTCTCCTAACAACATCAATACAAAACACAACAAACAGGTGATAAGAACAGACAAGCTTATTGGTCAGAAGGCATTATCTGGATCTAACACCAAATTCTCTTAAATGATTCACAAGGAAATATATGGTAGCCTGAAAACGAGAATTGTGAATCAAATCTTTGAAGGCTTACCTAATAGTAAGAACAACCAGTCCTATGCAATATTATTTGAGGGTGACTAAAACTCACTTTCATGGGCAATTATTATACTGCTGTAATGTACCTTTGTCACTAATTTCTCTAATATGTGATAATTCAAAGTTTTGACTATTGTTTCACGCACAAAAGTTGTGCAACAATTGCAAGATGTGTTGGATGAGCCATGTGTTTGAGCACATAAATCCATGAACCTTTCCCTAGACCTGTCACGTTATCAAAATAGCCCACTATTGTGAGACACTTGTAACATCTCTTGTTCTCCATGTGAATGTAAAAGCTTACATCGTCAAACATTATCACATGTGTGTTTGACTCTGAACATCCCTAACATATCTTTTGGGGAAGAATGGAAAATGAAAGGAAAAAGAAAGATAAAACAAAAGGAGTAGGTATAACCATTGTGTTAGGTACATAGAGCACCAGGAGTAGCACTGTTTTGTATAAAATTACGTTTGATGCTCTTTCAATTCATGTACCTGTTCTATTTGCATTTTAAAATTTCTTGCCCTGTCCCTGGCCTGTCAATTAACCAGTGTACAACTCTGTTCCTTTTTTCACAATTTCGGCATCAACTTGAGCTGTTCATTTTTACACCACTTTGCAGTTTTGCTGCAAATTATACACTACAACTATATACAGTAGCTGTAGGTACATGCAGTCACAGACTGTTTTATTTAATTAATGCTCTCCAACTGTGCACAAATTATATTCAACTTTACTAAAAATCTAAGTTTGTTATTACTGAATGCATAATGTAAAAACTTTCTCTGCAGGTGCCAGATTCTCTTTTGTAGGGAAACAAAATACCACTCATGATGAAATTTGAAAACAGCAAAGGTAATTATGTTCTGAAGGTGATGAACACACCCTTTTGGTAAACTAACCATTAGGAAATTGTCTTATATTGTTGTCAAATAATTTAAGCGTAGAACGTGCACAAGCTGGGATCATGTTGGAGGGGAAATTCACTGGGTCTTTGTTGCTTATAAAACAATTAATAATATTTATCAAGTGTTTGTTAGCAGCAATGAGCCACTGAACGATTGAGAAACAGGATAGGCTTTGTAAGATAGAGTATTATTTTTTGTTAAGAGCTAACACTTGAAATGTCAGCTTTAAAAACTTGTTATTAACGCCAATTTAAATCATCAACTCACTTGATGAAACCAAATTATCTGCATATACTACAGTAATAACCAGCGTATAAGAACCTGAATTTTTCAATTTAGCCTAAATAGGTTCTTATATAAATGGTACTTAAAGGAAATTTAGCCTAAACAGGTTCTTAAATAGGTTCTTAAATTTGCATATGTATTTCATCGGAATATATTGTATATATATTGCAAATACAGTATCATCTCATAATAAATCATTTATAATGTACCATGTAGAGCAATGCCTATAGGCGGTTCAGTGCAGATACAGTAAAACTATATGTTCTTAACAAAACATAACCGTTTAATCAGTTAGTCATTAGTTTCTGCCAAGACACTTTTACAGCAACCCCACTGATAAGAACCTAACTTAAAATTTTAGGCTAAATAGGTTCTTATGTAGAGGGGGCTTAAAATGAGAATTTTAGCCTAACAGGTTCTTAAAACCCAGGTTCTTATAAGCGGGTTATTACTGTAACACCTGTGTTTGTAAATCTGAAATAGTAATAATTATTTTATTCATTTTGGATCGATATGGAGAAGTTGCCAGTGAGTCTCTCTTTCAGGAAGTTCTTGAACTTTTTTTTTAAAAAAATATTTTATTGTAATAAATAACTGCAAAACAACATGATTATTATTTGGTGTATTTTCTCCTTTAGGTTTTTAAAGCCACCTGGGAATTTGGAATCTGATATTTAAACTAAATAAAATATTGTACCAACACTAAATCTTCTTTCATATCTGTTTTACTTTATACCTATGATTCATTTTCTCCTTATTTCATGATTTAACTGTTGGATATATTCTCAGTGGTTCAGAAATGACAAGTGTGACACTTACTGAGGTCACATGTAAGATACTGAATGAATAAACATATCAAAGTGAAATCTTTCTCATTAACTGCCTCCCCCCCCCCCCTCTTCCATATAGACTTCACAGACAGCTCAATGTGAAGTTTCACCTAAACCTGAAAGATGACAATACCAAATAAATAAGTTTCAACTCTTACATACTAACTACCTATGGCAAAACCCAAGCAATGCACCAAAGGGGTGCCTGTCACAATTCTAAATCTAAGAACTCCAGTTTGCAATTTCACTGTCGGCTACTCTGTTAACAGAACAGACAAACAAAACTTCCTAACCTAAGAGACTCACTAAGAAAACTATGAATAATCACTTAGAAAAAAGTACCTGCTACCTGCCTATTGCTGTGTGAAATGTTGAAGTGTTGCTATGAAACTGCAAATGCTTGATGCAGAGACTTTTGCCTTGATGTCTTTTTCATGTCTTCTTTCACCTTCCACCTCATGAGCTCCAAACAAGCAGATGCATCTTCATAGCCGTCATGGCCATCAACTGTAGTAGAATATTAGGGAATAATTTTTTAAAATATCAGTCAAACTTCTAAAAGTGTAAGGCAAAGAGAAATCTAATGTAACACACTTTCTGTGGAAACTGTCTGGGAGAATGGGTTAAAATCAGTTTCTAAGCAACTTCACACCTACCCCTCCCCTGACCCAACAACAGTCAACTGATAACAGTTGGGGTTAAGTTTGGGTGAGGGGAGGGATAGGTACGCAGTTGCTCAGACACTAATTTTGATCCAAGAATCCAAATATTGACATCACTAAGTAAAGAAGCCATAATAGGGTTCTAAATCCTGTCAAAGTACCTGTTGTTTTTTTAATATGAAAACAAGTGAACATCCCGTTTGAAAGACAAATTCTTGACAACTTTTTACACAAACTGCTTCACTTAAGGACTGAGACAAATCACCAGTAGGCCATTTTACAGTTGTGTACTTAGTTGCTAAGCCTTTGATTAGGTATGAGGCTGAAGGTGACCTTGTTATGATAGAGATCAATATCTAGTTAGCTTGATAGCAAAGTAATTCACACTTGAAAAGCAGCAATGTTTGCATCATAACAAGGTCACCCTTAGCCTTCCTCCTGTTCCAAATCAACCAAGCATGAAACTGTAAAATGAACTATTACACAACTACAGAAATTTCAGGGATCCAAACAAATAAGTCGTAATAAAATTTGTAGTACAATGGACTAAAAGGCACATTGAGCACGGTTTCCTCAAAAAAAAAAAAAAGTAACCATTTTTACATCACCATTATCAAAACTTACCACTATACTGAATAATCTTTTTGAGGTGTTTGGGCATGAGATTACGAAGAGCTCTCTTGTAAGGAGGTCCCAGTCGGTGGGGAAATACCACAGAGGTATCAACCACTTTATTTAGAAACCTTAAGCAATGACCAAATATCACTAAAGAAGCTGGAATGATGCTAATCCTTTGTGTAAAAATTGGAAATGTCTAGTCTCATAACTATTACAACTTGACAAGCCACAGAATGTTTCTTGCCCCCTAGGATTCCTCCTGATGACCCAACTCAGTGCTGAAATGTAGACTTTCTCTTTCTGCATCTAATATGCAAATCATTGAGCCATACACAAATTGTCCTCTTTGGTTGCAGGGAATGACAGGGAGGTTAAGCAAGATTCTTGTGGAAAAGAGGGTTTAAAATTTTTACATACTAGTCTGATCCAAGAATTAAAGAAGAGTGGGTTTAAATAAGACTTTGTCTCTGCAATTTGCAATTGCCTAAAAGGAAAGACAACCTAACTGATACCTGATATAGCTAGCAACGGCACATCACATTCTGACTTACTGTAGCATTTATCAGAGCTCCATACAAAGTTTCCAAGGGCCTTCTTGAAATCCTATTGAAACCCTAGGTTAACTTGGATGAACAATGCTGCCCTTCTCTGTTTTTATTTCTGTTTATATTGTACCCTGGAAACTTACCTTTGTTGCTTTGAGGTCACTTTCCAAGCTGTGTCCTACTAGTATAGTGTCTTTGTGAATCATACTCAACAATACAGCTTGCACTTCATCAATTGTTGTTGTCACACCATACAGTGACTCTTGGGTCACTGAATCTAAAAAAAAATTCTCCGTTTAAATTTTCACCTCCAAGATTGCACATAGGAATGCAAGTGGGAGTAAAATATTCAGCTCAGCTAGCTTTAATCTGCATCAAAATAGTTTAAACCTTGTCTCTGAGATCAAGGTTTTCTTGAGTAGCAAACCAATTTTAGCTCTAGTGCCCATATTTTCACCCATTATCCAAAGTCCGTAAGATGTTGCCTTTTGTTTTCTGTGATTGTACAACACCAAAAGGAGAGAAGGGAGTCGGAACCTTGATGAAAAGGAGAAACTTCAATTTTTTGTCTCTCCATGAAATAGAAACCAACTTAATCTTGCACAGTGTGGGCCAGAAACGTGTTTGTGTAAACACCTGCGTTGTATCTAACCACGTAGCCGTCCACACTCCCAACCAGGGGGAAAGGGGGAAACACGGAACCTCAACCCACCCTTCCCCCCTTCCCATGGCTCTTTTTTAAAAATGATTGTAATATATGCTATCGTCAGTAGAGATGTTCTGATGAAACAATTACGTTGTCGCAGTTCTTTAGAACTAGGGAAAGTCAAAATGTAAGGGCTTACTGACTTTTTGGATCCGGTACAAGGTCTTTAAAGGGGGAAGGAAATTTATCCTTGCTCGCCCTCACTTCGGTGAATATCTCGCGTTAACTTCATTAAGCATCTCAGATTGAACGTAACAGGAATGCCTAGCGACAACACTCTCCCCAGGCCCGTCTCTCCCAGGTTGATCCTTACTTTCGGGATTTTTCTACGGCTTTAAAACCACGACCTTCTAAAACAGTTTTTATTTCACATCTTGCATGTCACCCGTCGAGGGTCTGCATGGGGTTAACCGTTAGCCGTAAACCGGTCAAAAAAATAGCTGTAAGGCGTAAAAATTAACAAATTTGAACCCTTAGTTGAAGAAAAAATTAACTTTAAAAATCTTTCCCTCCTACAATGTGTTATTTAGTGTTAGCTGCAGCAGAAAAATGGCCACAATTTTAACCGCTAGCCGTAAAAAGTTTATATCGGTCAGCCCTCAGTTTTAAGAAAGTTTCAGTTTTTTTTAACAGACTGTTTTAACTAAGTTTGCAATCGTGGAAAAAAAATCATAAATATTTTCTACACACGGGGAACCACACCGACCTAGGGTACCTCCCATGATGAGGACGCTTTCTATAAACAGAAGAAAGCACCATCTCCCAAAGTGAAAGGGAATTTCCTTTTTCTTGCCTCTTCAACAATATATATGACTAAACGTCATGTCGCTTTACATGATAAAAAAAACGCGTCGCGTGACATTCTAAGGAACGGCTGCCAATGAAACTGACAGATATAAAATCTGAAAATATCGAAGTTTATATCTCGTTTAATAACTCTATCCAAGAAAATGGGCAAAAGTTGAGCGAATAGGACATAGGTGCGCTCGCTACTCCAAACGAAAAGATGTGACAAAACATCATATCTGTCACATAACGTGCTAAAGAAGTGCGTCGCGTGACATCCTGAGAAACGGTTGCCAATGATCGATAGCAGCAGTTATAGAGTCAGAAAATATCAAAGTTTATCTCTCATTCAATAAACCTATTCAAAGAAATGGGCAAAAGTTACTAAGCGAATAAGACATAGGCGCACCCACTACTTCAAACGACAAGAAATGACTTATGCAGGTTGATGCAGGAATTTTCTTCCCTTTGTTATTGATTTCCTCTTCCATTCTAACAAAATACCAAGCGACTTGTTTCATTGTTTGACATTCAATGTTAGTTTATTGTACTTAGATAATAAGTAAACAATCTAATCGGAGAAACTTAATAAATCATTTGGCTCCAATTTTTCCAGCTCGCTCTGAGCCTCCATCAATTCTTTGTAAGCCATAACTAAAATTATAAAATTAAACTTCTCGTTTTGCCTTTGGACGATTAGTTTAAACAATTAACTTAAAATGCATCGTTCTGCTTGTAAAAAATAACACAATTTATCGCATTCAAAATTAAAGGAGAAATCTCAGAAAATTAACTAATATCAAGACTAAATCCTTGCCATTACGACCAAAATCTATCATTTTAAGTCCAGATAAACCGAATTCTGATCGGAAGAAACTAAATTTAAGTACCAATGACTGAGTATAAATCCTCGAAAAGTTCATCACAATTTCCATCTGACATAGACTAAGATAATGGAGCAAACGGACAACTAATTATTCTCCAGTTCCTATGGAAATTCTCTACACACGCATGTAATAGCTTTATATCACTCATGAGACTAAACTCTGTTAAAAAAAAACTCTGGAAAACGTTTTCAAGACGTTTCAACTTCGACGTAAATGTAACGCCCAAATCCTCTCAGTAGAAAATACTTAGATTAAGAATAGCTAGTCATGATAATTTTAAGACATCATATGAAAAAAACAAACAAACAAACAAACAGTAGTTTGAGAAGGATATCAAAGATTAAGCTCGTAAAAGCAGTTCAAACAAGCAAAAAGGCAACTTTCCGAATCAATGGAAATCTGTTCTCTTGTTAAACTTGACTTTGGCCGTCTTTTGCTCCTTCCTGCTTTCAAAAGAAGACTCTTGACAAAGCTTTCATCGGTAGCTTACTGGTTTCTGGTCCAAATATTAGCATTTGTAGGTATCCGAAAACTCCCCGGGATTCCAATGCTCACTGCCTTAATTGAAAAATAAAAGAATCTAAGTTTAGGGAGGATAGTTGAGTTGCCATGAAATATTTCTTAGCACATGAAACGATACATTGCACAACAGGATTATTTTAAAAGAAATTTGCTATTTTACTCCTATCGTGTTTCCAAAAAAGAATGTCATTATCGTAAACGTGTCCACTTGATTGTCCTGCATCTCAGTGTGCGAAGACAAAAATAAATTCGTAACCCAACTGAAAGGAAAATAACACGCACGTATCACTGCTTACATATGAGCAAAGGTTATGATTTAATGAAACTTTGTATTGAATAGAATTTATCAACAGAATTATTACTTACTGCAGCCTCTAAATCTCATTGAAATCCAGGATGACGTCGTCACCAATGAGTACAAATGGTGCCCAGTAAATCACCTCTTTGAACTTTTCAATTTCCCTCATACACTTCATGGCCTGATTGAGAGCTTCACTTGCCTTCTTGCCTTTGGAAAGTGCATCGTAAAAGAAACTCATGAACTCCAGGGTTCCCTCGTCGCCAATCGCCCACAAGGTTACCACAACAGATCTGGCACCGGCAGCCAAAAGTGCACGCGCCATGCCGACCACACCCTCAGCCATGACCTCCCCACGAGCAGTGTGACAGCAGCTAAGTACAACCAGACGTGCTCGCAACCCAGCTTCTATGACATCTTTCATCGTCAGTAGATAGTCTTTCTCTAGCGGCTGAGGGTTATCTCTTGTGGTGTTTGGTGCTAGGATAACTTCTCCAGTTTCCATTTTACCGTGCGCTGCTATGTGAACTAAGGCCACTGATGATATTCGTTTTAACACTTCATCTTTTGTTGCCATTTCTCCAGTGAGAGGGGAGACATTGAAGATACGTCCGATCATCTCCACTTCTTTTCTTGCTCCTGGAAGTTGCATCAAAAGTATTCCCTCATAGATGATGTGTTTGAAACATGGGTCGCCGACAAGCAATGCACCAGTCTTCATGTGAAAGTCAGCTGGACAATCATGAATTAGTTGCAAGGTCGTCAGAGAGGGAAGCACACGAATTCTGAAAGAATCACTCAGATAAGATGAGTTGGAGTCCTGCAACGCTGCATAAGGTACAAGGCAAAATGGCCCTTCAGGAATGATTGTGATCTCGTCGTTGCCTTCGATGAGGTCAGCAATAGGAGTAACGATGATGTCATGCAGTTTCTTTAAAGCACTTGATTTGGAGTGCCTCACATCAACTGGGATCACATCATTGGCCACTTCCTCGTCTGTCCGAGGCGAGTCAAGCGAAGGGTTTTCGATGGTAACAGTTTCTCTTTTACTGATCTCCTTAACAACACTTTTGTTCAGTAGCTGGATGAAAAATTTCAATTCATTCTCATACTTATATTTGTTTACGTGTACTACTCTCGTCTGGATATTATTTTCACTGAGGCAAACCCAGAAGCAAACGCATGGTCCATTAATAGCTATGAAAACTGTGCTCAATGGAACCCACCTCAGAGAAGTGCGGGATGCGCTGGGCGTTAGAGAATCTCCAGGCTGATATTTTGTGACCATGAGATCCCTCAGAGCTTGGGCACGTCCTTTCTCTGTGGCAAGAAGAGCCTTCACAACTTGACCTCGATCGAGATTTATACGCCACAAACCTTTGTATGCTCCTTGGTGCTGATTACGATAACAGATCTTCCACTGATCGTTGAGTTGAAGACTGGCCCTGATATCATCATACAATTCTACACTTGAGTAATAACAGTCAAAGGCCATCATAAGATTTCCTTCGCGCTCAAAACTGCTTCCAAGGGAACAGAGTGAGCACGCCTCTCCAGTCTTATCTCCCACTTCTTTGGATATTTCTAGGTGACGTTGAAAACACTCAATAGCTGTTTTCAACTCTCTTTGGCCCTGATGAATCGTACCGAGAAGGCAATAACTTTTTCCCTCTCCAGCCATGTCTCCCACTTCTTTAGCAATTTCTAGATGACGTTGAAGGTACTCAGTTGCTGTTTTGAACTGTCGTAGATTTTGATAAACATTGCCGAGGTTCAAATAACTTTTTCCCTCTCCGGCCCTGTCTCCCACTTCTTTAGCAATTTCTAGATGACGCTGATGGTACTGGATGGCTGTTTTGAACTGTCCTAGACCTAGATAAGCGTTGCCGAGGTTGCTATAACTGATTCCCTCTCCGGCCTTGTCTCCCACTTCTTTAACAATTTCTAGATGACGTTGATGGTACTTGATGGCTGTTTTAAACTGTCCTAGACAGCAATAATCGTTGCCGAGATTGCCATAACTGTTTCCCTCTCCGGCCTTGTCTCCCACTTCTTTAGCAATTTCTAGATGACGTTGATGGTACTGGATGGCTGTTTTGAACTGTCCTAGACCTTGATAAGCGATGCCGAGGTTGCCAAAACTACTTCCCTCTCCGGCCATGTCTCCCACTTCTTTAGCAATTTCTAGATGACGTTGATGGTACTGGATGGCTGTTTTGAACTGTCCTAGACCTTGATAATCGTTGCCGAGGTTGCCATAACTGATTCCCTCTCCGGCCTTGTCTCCCAGTTCTTTAGCAATTTCTAGATGACGTTGATGGTACTGGATGGCTGTTTTGAACTGTCCAAGACCTTGATAACCGTTGCCGAGGTTGCCATAACCTCTTCCCTCTCCGGCCTTGTGTCCCACTTCTTTAGCAATTTCTAGATGACGTTGATGGTACTGGATGGCTGTTTTGAACTGTCCTAGACCTTGATAAGCGTTGCCGAGGTTGCCATAACTGATTCCCTCTCCGGCCTTGTCTCCCACTTCTTTAGTAATTTCTAGAGTACGTTGATGGTACTGGATGGCTGTTGTGAACTGTCCTAGACCTTGATAAGCGTTACCGAGGTTGCCATAACTGATTCCCTCTCCGGCCTTGTCTCCCAGTTCTTTAGCAATTTCTAGATGACGTTGATGGTACTGGATGGCTGTTTTGAACTGTCCTAGACCTTGATAAGCGTTGCCGAGGTCGCCATAACTTCCTCCCTCTCCAGCCTTGTCTCCCACTTCTTTAGCAATTTCTAGACGACGTTGATGGTACTGGATGGCTGTTTTGAACTGTCCTAGACCTCGATAAGCGTTGCCGAGGTTGCCATAACTGATTCCCTCTCCGGCCTTGTGTCTCACTTCTTTAGCAATTTCTAGATCACGTTGATGATACTGGATGGCTGTTTTGAACTGTCCTAGACCTTGATAAGCGTTGCCGAGTTTGCCATAACCTCTTCCCTCTCCGGCCTTGTGTCCCACTTCTTTAGCAATTTCTAGACGACGTTGATGGTACTGGATGGCTGTTTTGAACTCTCCTAGACTGTCATAAGCGTTGCCGAGGTTGCCATAACCTCTTCCCTCTCCGGCCTTGTCTCCCACTTCTTTAGCAATTTCTAGATCACGTTGATGGTACTGGATGGCTGTTTTGAATTGTCCTAGACCTAGATAAGCGTTGCCGAGGTTGCCATAACTTCTTCCCTCTCCGGCCTTGTCTCCCACTTCTTTAGCAATTTCTAGATGACGTTGATGGTACTGGATGGCTGTTTTGAATTGTCCTAGACCTAGATAAGCGTTTCCGAGGTTGCCATAACTTCTTCCCTCTCCGGCCTTGTCTCCCACTTCTTTAGCAATTTCTAGATGACGTTGATGGTACTGGATGGCTGTTTTGAATTGTCCTAGACCTAGATAATCGCTGCCGAGGTTGCCATAACTGATTCCCTCTCCGGCCTTGTCTCCCACTTCTTTAGCAATTTCTAGAGTACGTTGATGGTACTGGATGGCTGTTTTGAACTGTCCTAGACAGCAATAATCGTTGCCGAGATTGCCATAACTGCTTCCCTCTCCGGCCTTGTCTCCCACTTCTTTAGTAATTTCTAGATGACGTTGATGGTACTGGATGGCTGTTTTGAACTGTCCTAGACCTTGATAAGCGTTGCCGAGGTTGCCATAACCTCTTCCCTCTCCGGCCTTGTCTCCCACTTCTTTAGCAATTTCTAGATGACGTTGATGGTACTGGATGGCTGTTTTGAACTGTCCTAGACCTCGATAAGCGTTGCCGAGGTTGCCATAACTTCTTCCCTCTCCGGCCTTGTGTCCCACTTCTTTAGCAATTTCTAGACGACGTTGATGGTACTGGATGGCTGTTTTGAACTGTCCTAGACCTTGATAAGCGTTTCCGAGGTTGCCATAACTTCTTCCCTCTCCGGCCTTGTCTCCCACTTCTTTAGCAATTTCTAGATCACGTTGATGGTACTGGATGGCTGTTTCGAACTGTCCTAGACTGTCATAAGCGTTGCCGAGGTTGCCATAACTGATTCCCTCTCCGGCCTTGTCTCCCAGTTCTTTAGCAATTTCTAGATGACGTTGATGGTACTGGATGGCTGTTTTGAACTGTCCTAGACCTTGATAAGCGTTGCCGAGATTGCAATAACTTCTTCCCTCTCTGGCCTTGTCTCCCACTTCTTTAGCAATTTCTAGATCACGTTGATGGTACTGGATAGCTGTTTTGAAGTGTCCTCGTCCTTGATAAGCGTTTCCGAGATTGGAAGAACTGTTTGCTATGACCATTAGTTCAGCATTAGTTTTCCTTAGTAATCGAAGCAGACGTTTGTCGTCATTTTCAATCTTAAAACGTGTCAAGGGTCGATAAATCAGCAGATTTGCGAAAATGCAATGGAAATGTGTATTTAAAAAAAACAGTGAGAGTATTAGATAGAACCTTTAAACTGGAATGATTATTCGAACGTGGGTTTTTTTAGAGATTTGATTTCAAGTTATTTGAGAGTTTTTTCTAGCTCTGAAGCGTATTTATTGGTTTAGGTTCGGTCGCCACGGTGATGCTCGTCTGAAGACAAAAATGAGGGGTATTCAGCTCAAACTCTGGGAATTAATTAATATGGCCTCTTCTTTTGAGTAAAGTTTCGTGGAATAGTCGAAAGAACTCTTTAAGAATATTCTAGCTTCTTTAAACTGCTCAGTGCAGTATAAGATAACATTGCTTGCATTATGTGTTGAAGAATCTCTCCGGAACGTATTGATTTCCCTTGAAATATTACTCGCATTGCATCTCGTATCACGTTTGAAACGTTCGTTAAAGGATACGGCCAATCCCATATGCAACCAGCTCCTTGCTTCTTTATACAAGCCAAGTTCGACACAAGCTCTGGCTCCTGAAAAGGAGAGAATAATTGTTGGTATGAAGTATTCATCACTGTTAAAGTATAAACGTACTGATAAAATGGACTTAATTTCCCATTTAGCTGGGAACAAAAATTTTGATAATGAAGGAAATTTGAACTTGTAGAAGAACTGAAAATAAACAATAAGGAGCTAATGGAAAGCGGCCACCAATTAAGCTTCAATTGATGATGATAACGATAAATTTATCTCGTACATTCTTCATTTTAATGTGCTATTATGCGCTTTTCAGCACTTTTCGAGGAAATTTTCGGGCAGACTGCATTGAGCAGTTTACAACTTTTGAAAGGGAATTTTTCAGGTGCCTCCTTGAGTTACAGAGAAGATGCAAGAAACGGGGCTTACGGTTTTCCGTTCTTATCCGAGACTAGAATATTAAACCATTTGCAGATGTCACAGCTTAGGCGGCAGCACATTGTCTTCAGATGTTTAAGACTAAGGGAGATGGTCCGGTCTAAGGCTTGAACCCTCGACCTCCGGCGGTTTACAACGTGAACTAAACAGGCAGCGGTATTTGAGAGCTTATTGACATTCTCTTATGCTTTTTACCCACATTACAGACATTGACACACCAGATACAATTGACACTTGGGGAGCAGTAACCTGCCACAAACCACACAATCCTCTTTTGACGAAATCATAGAATAGAATGCTGATGGCTCATGTCTGAAAAACCCACCTTTCTTAATAGCTTTGATTAATGTGGGTTCCAACTGAACGACAACTGTTGCATCATCGAGACATTCCACGTAGTTTTCTATGAGATTCAGGAAATAAGGTTTAAAAAAGTGGTCATCATATGGAATTGCAACAAAGAAGCCTTAAAAAATTACAATTGCTTGAAATGTAACGAGGATCATTTCTTTGCTTAATTTTCATCCGCTACAGGGCAAGTTATGTTTGTATGCTACTTTTCTACATTTGCTCAATTTTTTCTTTTCTTGATACAGATTGTGTATTCCGTTATCATGTAACGCTGCACGACAGATTTATGTTTACGTATGAAATTGTTACCCAAACGGAAATGAGCTGTTGCCCTGTTGCTGTAAAGCTTGGCGTTCAGTCGTTTATCTTTGCAGTTCACTCGAAGTCCTTCCGTGTACGAGTTTATCGCGTTATTAGCTTCTCCTTGTCTGTATTCTTTGTTACCTTCCTCGAGACATACTTTCGCTATTTCTGAAAACACAACGTTTTAGTATTAATGATTTAGTAATGAGTGATACGACCCTTGACGGATGGTGCCAACTCTATATATCCAAATGAACTTTTAAGTTAAAGGAGCTCAGAGCTATAAGAAAAAACAACCAGAAAAGTTTAATATCTGTACATTTTGTTTGTGTGCAAGCTGCCGGGAGTCTGGGCTGTAGCTTGGCTACTACCACAAGTTTATCAATTTACATTTAGGTCGAGAGGCTTTCCAAACTCCTTTTACATCTGGCTTACGTTTTCCAAAATATCATAAGTTTCACCGGAAGATCCTATCTTAACTCAACTTTGTTTACAATCGCCCTTCAGGAGAGTTTATCTGTGCATTTTGTTTTTTTTTAAATATGAAAGCTATTTGGAGTTTTAGCTGTAGCTTGGCTATAACCACATCAAGTCTGATCGGTTTACATTTAGGTCGAGAGACTTTCCAATGACCCTTTTACACATGGGCTACGTTTTCCAAAATTTCATGCTAGAATATCAAACCCCATAAGTTATTGCATAAAGCAAAGCAAAGCCAGGACCGAAAAAGGTTAAAACTTGTGAATGTTCTGATAACGAAAAAAAAGAACATCGTACTGAGAGTCTGAGAGTGACGAGTTCGTGGTTTTACCATTGTTCAGAAATGTGAGCTGGAAAAAGGTTTTTTTTTGTCTTTTTCTCTTTATCACTTGGTTTTTCTCACACATGTAATTGTCTATTGAGAACATACTCGAAGAGGCTAAGTGGAGAAATTTGATTGGGAAAGTATCACTTTCCCGCGAAGTACCATTTTGCCTGTTGTGAAAGTCAGCGGCTCCACATTTTGTTGGCTGGTGGTTTATAGCGTGGGCCTGGTGTTGACATAACTGTCTAAAGGGGCGTGAAATATTTAGAAGACCAAAACAGGCTATACGGCCGAGACAAAATGCCTCCTCCTCTCCGTAGAATTCTCAAATTGCGTAAAATTTCTGTCAAACACGTACTGAACAATAAGGGGAAAAAATGTGTTAACCTAAATGCTTTCCTTTTGGCAGCCTCAAAAAGTTATCCGTTTGCAAATTTTTCAAAACTTCGAAAATTGGTATTCGCCCACGGATACCAACAGCTCTCTCTTGCCGAATATGACTTTCACACTAAAAATGACCAAATTTACAATATTTTCAAGTGCAAAAGGATAATGCTCTTACTACGCAAATATCCTCCATTTTAGGTGCAAACTGTAGATACATCGTTAATCTCCAAAACATTGTGTTTTGATTTACAAGTAAGCACTTCTAAAACTCAGAAAAACCGAGTTTTACAAAGCCTAGTAGGCCAATTTTGGCCCATTCTTCTTTAATTTAGGGCAACATGTTTTTTTCCTTTGTTTTTATTTTACTGGTAATTAAGTCTGAAATTTGAAGAAACAATCTTTTGCTGTTTCAAAAACTTATTCATAGAACATACGCAAATTTTGATGTAAATGTGAAAAAACTTCATGGGGACTTCTTTCAAAAAATATTTTCTCACCTCTTAAAAGGTCATCGTCTACATCCAGTTCAGCGTCACTTGACGTAACTTGACTTTTCTCTGTCGCTGAAATTACCGAGAAGATATTTCAACTTTGTTAGTGATCACAACTATGTGCAATTACAACTAGCGTTCTAATGCTGGCGTATTTAATTAGTGGATTCCTAAAACCATCAAGTCGAAGTGATAAAAAAAAATTGTACACCAGAATTAAGGTATACTTAATCAGTAGAAAATTACCATAAAGAAGTCTTTCCTTGTTGCCCTTTCTTACCTGTAGCTGGAAACTCATTTTTCACTCCCAGTTCTTCTCCCGTTGTTGGGAGGTTGCTTTCTGCCATAGCTAGAAATAAAATGGAATCGATTGCACTGCGCTACATCGTTAAAAATAAAAAAGAGGAGACTCAAATGAAAATAACCTAGAGAAAACGTTGTATACTTAATCATAGAGGATGAACGAGAATCTGAAAGTTCCCTCCGTCACGCTATTGTGGTTGCGTGACAGCTCCAGTCAAGTTTAGCGGGTTGTGTCATGTTTGTGTTTTTCATTCGTTTGTTTGTTTGCTTGTTTGTTTTTTAGTCTTTTCTTAGGAAACGTTATTCAAGGCTGTCCCTTATCAAAATGCGTGAGTTGCAATAAACAACCCAATTGTACCCGGTAGGCATGGATAAACACAGATAAAATGTTATGCAATAAAAGAATCTTTCTCTCATTCCTTCATTTTATCGCGTGTGGGGCTGAGAGAATTCGCAAAACTTATTCAAGCCCGAAACACCTCCGAAGGTCTACGTAACCGTCGCGAATTCTACCAACGCCCCGCGAGCCTATTGCGTAACAAAACACGTTTATCGACCCGTGGTAGCGAGTGTAAAATCTCTGTTCTTCTACAAAGCGCATGTATAAAATTTCCCTCAAAGCTATCGAAAATTGCTGGACAAAGGTTCTTTAACAAATTCATAAGTTCTAGTAAATAAAATATTCCATTCGAATATTGTTGTCAGTCGCAGGGAAATTAAGATTATGATCTTTCATTGTAAATAACATGAGCTCTACAGCTATAATCAGTTGCAGAATGAAAATTGGTTTGTACCTGTTAAACTGTCGTCCTCTGAATCCCTCTGTTCTCCAAACGATGTCATTTGTTAATTCTACATGCCTGAAAATATTAAGAATAATACTTTGCTTTACAACAATTTCGATAAAAAAATGAAGGTTACATATTCACGAGTTTAGAAGATCTAACCTCGTCTAATTCTCAGTTTCGCGATCAAAATTGCTGTTCTTCTTAGTTATCGTGCTTGTTTTTTTCTTTGTTTTATTCTTTTATGGTTATTATTTGTTTACATGTTTCTGCATGACTATTAATTGATTCAGTTTGTAATTTAATGCAGCTCTTTCTCTTTTAGTGCGAAATACTGGCAATCCGCAAAATCCCTTTTCTCTTCAGAGCAGGAAATGTTACATTCTGCCATAACTGAATCGATAAAGATGAATTCACACCGTGAGTTATATTGTACCACTGCAATTTCTCTTCAAGTTATCAACTCGATATATCCCTCGTTCAATGCGCTCTCTATGACAATAGTAATCCCATATCTACAAGCAGCCATGTATTATTTTGTTTACTATATAAACACCATAGGCATTTGCAGACAACTTGAAAGGCGATTTTATTAACGAATGAGAATTTGCCATTCATTCACGAACGTATAAAAGTGGCGCGAAAAGCGGGTGACGTCCAGCAGCTGATTGGCGATACCAATCAGCGTATTTCATATGATAAACATTTGTTTTTGGTCATCTTCCCTTTAGCGTTACAGTTCTCTCAAATTTTCATTTTCCACTTTCACCGTGACAACGTTTCTAAATATAATAACGGTGAACTTTTTTTTACCGTAAACAACTCTCGCCAATTCTGCACTTAATATTTTTGCAGTCAAAAGCGTAAGTGTCCAGTGAAATTCAGTGGCGCTTTGGATGTCATCCCGATACAATCAGTTTTTGAATAATAAAATCTGTTCCTTCCTTATATGAAAACGATGCTGATTCACAAAATCAATATGGGTTTGTTCGTGTGTAGTCGAGTCCCGAACAAGTTAAAATGAGCATCCATCCCTCAGTTGTTTTCATTCACTGGCTTTCTCTCACATGCAAAGAAAATTTAATGTTATACCAAGATACTTCGCTATAAGCGATAACTTTCTCTGCTCTCAACGAACACTAATTTTTTTGCTGGTTGTTGCGTTGATATCTACGTATACTTTGTAATAACAAGTTGCACATATTCATCACCGGAGGGAGATACAAAGCTAAAGAAATCACATCAATAATATGTATTCTTTATATATTTTTTTTTCCAATTTTCATGTCTTTCGATTGTAATATGCGACATATTTCTTCATTAGCTTTCCTCACCTGAAGAGTACTTGCAATAAATTTAACTCCAATAAAGTTCTTTTCCAAGAAAAATACTTGACTTCTCGTTGTATCTAGAGAAAAGCATATTTAAATCGTTTCGCGTGCTATAAAGAATTAAAGCGAATATCATAAGTACTCTTCTTAAAGAAATATCCGAGGAAGATATTCAAAATTTTTTAAATCTATGTACTCCATGCATCTCTGTGTGCAGAAACCCTCAGTATCATGCAGGAATTTTATGGATAAATTGTTACTGAACCAGTTGTCTTTAGGTTGGAGGAGAAATCTGAGGCCCTAGCTCTCTGTTTCTTTGAGCTCCAGAATTGTCTGCTGAGTTTGGATACAGTAAGCGAGGCCATAAATAATTGTATAATAGTTCCCTACGGATATGTGACGCACTTGATACTGGAATCAGAAATGCCGCAGCTTCGTAAATTCCTCATGGGAAGATAAATAAGCCACCTCAAGGTCTGGTATGTTTATTTACATGTCAGCATTGATATTTAATCTGTCGTTTAACCTGATCTGACGGATAGGGTTTTTTTTTTCGGTCGTTGGTTAAAAATGATTTTTTCCTCTGTCACGAAAGAGCTTGAAATTTCCTTTGTATCATTATGTGATTTAAGACATGAAACTTTCGACATTGATGATCTAGGCAGTATGCAGGATGATCCTTTATGTATCCACTGTATGTCTTGGCTCATTAACGAGAAATCCATAGCTATATGTGAGAACTTCAACTCGTAAAATCCGATGGTCTAAGATTCGATCCTGCGTTCGTGACGAGTAAATAAGATCGATATTTCTTTCATTCTAGTGTCTCATGTCTCAAATTATTTCTATTTGTATCTTTAGTCAATACCCGTTTATCTCATTCACTGCTTTAGGTCGCTATGAACTTATTCTGTCCTCACCTTAACTCCTATGAAAATGTGATTTGCCCCACAAGTGTGTAACAAAACGGTGCACTTGGTCACACCAGCAGTATTGAAGAAGCTGAATATGAACTCATCGAGCTCGAAACAGAAAATGGTGTATCATTGTTTATTTCGTGATCCACGATTGTATTTTGGAGCTATGTTGTTTCACTATTTATACGCCAAGTTTGGACAGGGCCTCATATAACATTTTTTAACTTTTCATTTTCATTAATCCGGAATATAGCGCAATGACATAAACATGCTATTTTTTCAATTTAATTTTTTTTGGCTGATGTGATGGTCGTTAAACCATCGCCTGCTTAGGTTGATCGAAGGGCGCTGGATTGCCATACGAGAGGTCTTGAAAGGACTGGGGAGAATGAGAAACACTCATACTGAAAGCATAGTGAAGGAAATTTTCTTATTAAAGATGCGGGCGATTTGTCGGCCTGGAAACAGGAAAAGTTGACCAATAGTGCTGTGATTCGACGGGTGAGTGAAAAGAAATGACATGAGGCCAAATTTAACAAAAAGTTACCGTATAGCGAATATGACTAAAAATATAAGGAAAAATTAAATCTGATTTTCTTCGACCGGATAACGTGGAATTCTCGAAAATTGGGACTAAAATTAAATTAACTACAATGGAAAATCAGTTTAGTAAGACAGGAGAATGAATGAAGCATCTTTAATAATATCAAAGTAATTCCAAATCTTACAGAAATTTGACAACCTGTCAGAAGGCCATCCATGGTTTAATTGTTCGATGACTGAGAAATGTGTTCTTCCAAGGTCTTTTTGCTCTGTGTGTCACTGGCATTCATTTCAATGTACGTAAAACCAAGCTATTCACAAACCAGTGTCGCCGATGTGGTTTTACCAACTCCCGGGAAACCGGACACAAGAGCTGCCTTAAAGGACAACCCATCTTGGTCTTTGTTGAAAAAGGAAGCTGTACAAAATAAAAATGCTTACAATTGTGATTCCATTACTAACATACTAACTACATGTATAAGTGACTGTCAAGTGAAATAAATTCATCAAAGTTCATAAGTTACAGCTCTTTAAAAAAATGTATCTCTGAATTTGGGAATTAAGAAACAATCTGGATTCGGTGTGAAAAGTTATAAATGGTGAAAAAGTAAAAAGCTCTGTAGATACACCATAAACATTTCAGATCAATGTCAGCATCTGCGCACCTACCCCTCCCCTAACCCAACAACTGTCAACTGTTTACAAGTAAGGGTTAATGTTGTATTAAGGGAGGGGTAGGTGAGCAGTTTCCCAGACACTGACGTTGAACCAACATTTCAACATCAACTGATAGTAAAAGGATAAAATACATTTTTTTGTTTAACCTTTTAACTCCCATGAGTGACCAAGACAGAACTTCTCCTTACAACATAAATACAATATCATGCAGACTAGTGATGAGAATAAATAAAAATGTCAACCAGGGGATTATTAGTTGATCCAAGACCAAATTCTCCAAACTAACATTACAAGAATTGTATAGCAGACAGTAAGGAGAATTACTATTGAGATCTTGGGAGTAAAAGGGTCTATCAAAGCATGCATTTTACAATTTTTTCCTGTAAACTGTATCTACAGATTTTCCAAACCAGCTTTAATTCTGATAATCTTCATTTTCCTTTCTTCTGGCTCAGAAAATCAAGAGAAGACACCAGGTGTAGAAACCAACCCCCCCCCCCTTAAAGCCCCAGTCCATGCAACTAGCCATGTAAGTTTGACTTTCCCACAGATCATGCAAATAAAAAAGGTGCGAGTTTGAGTTAAAAGGTAATTGCAAGTACATTGTTATGCCAGCCATATTCCAGAATTGTCAGGTAAATTGCTCTTTTGTCAAGTGACCCATGTTTCCTATATTATTAGTATTGTTTATGTTATACATATTTCTTGTTATTTGTATTTCCTATCTTATTTCCAATCTCATAATTTGACATTCCGTTCTTGATGTATTATGTTTGTAATACTTTACTTAGAAACCACTGGCAATGGCATGTAGAAAGCAGAGTTCAGTCCAGTCATCAGGAGATTAAACTCATCTAAAATTTATTGCTGGCATGTTGGTTACACCAGGCTTGTGGAAAAAATAGTCTGGGTAAGGTGAAGTCTCAAGGTTTCTTTATCAATCACCTTTCAAGTTAATGAACAATTTCATTTTCCCTTCAGTCTGAGTAAATGAAAGATTACCTAATACTTGTCAAAATTGTGAAATAATCATTAGAGTTCCATATTGCAACTGCTCTGCAGAAGTAGTAAGCTGCAGTTTGAACAAATTTGTGGGGAATGCTTAAGTCCTGGATATTTCGAACTTCAGTGAAATTTAAGTAGCAGTGTATCACATCACGCTGTTTAACCCTTAAACTCCCATGTGATGTGATTTACATGTAACTTCTCCCTAAACTATTTATACAATATCCAACAAAAGAGTAGGTCGTTATCTTGATCTAACAACAAATTCCTATAACAAATGTACAAGGAAACGTCTAGAAACTAGAGAGTAGAAATTAGCAAACAGATCTTGGGAGTTAAAGAATGAAGACAAAATTGCTTCATGTTATGACCTTGTTTAAGATAAAAAAAAAGGCAGAACATTGTAACTTGTCAGCCTCACTCAGCTAACCTGACATACTCAGGCAAACTATTGAAAATTATACCTACAAAGTTAGTTAACACACAGTACCATACCATTTCTGACATTCCAGTCCAGAAAGATACCTTGGGTTAGATATATGTAGTTGAATGAAACTCTTGGTTAAAACACGCTGTAAAATTACCTACCAATAATTAAATACCAATTTTGGCAATTTTACCAAACCATTTTAGTATTGTAATGTGTTCACATCACTCTCCGGCCTGGCCGCTAGTGTGCTATTAAGAGGCCGCCATATTTAAATCCGAGGGGGCTCTGGAGCCGGCGGTGTGCGTGGCTAAAAACTGTTGGGGTGTGTTAGGGGGAGGGGAAGGTTACATCGAGCTTTGAACCTTTCTTTTTGAGAATAATCTACTTGTTTTAGCATGGAGCCCGTTTGTTTTCTTTTAGAGAGCCAGTACGTTTGTCCATTTGAGTAATTTTGGGGAGATCAATGCATATCTTGAGCCGCAAATGCCATGATGATTGTGCAACGAAGCAGGTTGTTGTTGTTTAGAGTATTACGTCACTTTGTGCCCCGGTCTACCCTCTCCTCTTCTTCCAAGATGGCGAACGAAGCCGAACAAAAAAATCTCAAACCTTTTCCGCATTTCGGAACTTTGGCGATCCATGCTGGCCAAGAACCCGAACAGTGGAATTCTAGGGCAGTTGTGCCGCCGATTTCGATGGCTACAACATTTAAACAGGATGACCCAGGAGTTCATCGTGTGAGTTTCTCGTCATCTTACGTGAAAAATTTGCAACGATCAACGCTGCTGTACCTCTGATCTTTCTGCTTCTTCTAGGGATTCGAATACTCGCGATCGGGGAACCCTACCAGGAACTGCTTTGAGGCTTGCGTGGCGGCTTTGGAGGGTGCCAAGCATGGTAAGGAAATATAGCCTTTATCCTCCACGTGAACCCCACACGTGAATAAAATTTTTGTTTTGGTTACTTATAAGGACATCACGATTAGTCCACATTATAAGCTTTGAAGAAAACAGAAATAATTGCTGGAAATATTTTGTCAAACTGGTTTTCAAAGTGATTTCTTCTAATGGAAAATGAACAAACATGTTTCTTGCCCCAGGGTTAGTTGGAATTGCTTTATGAGAAATCTTGGCCGGGCCGGTATGAAAAAGTTTGATGGCAATCCCAATCGTTTTCATAAAAGAGCAGAGATCAGAAAACCCTAACAAATGACCTCAATTGTGAAAAATCTATAATACCTTTGTTATGCTCTCCGACCTCTCTCTTCAATAAACACATCACTTTGATCAATCAAAACTCAAAATTACTAACTAGTGATAACTGTTTATTGATGAAAATTACAATGTTGCGCCCCCGGGAGGGCGGGAGGGAAAACGAGCTCGAACACGAACCTAGCAGACACAACTAGCTATCTAACAGCGTGGAAACGCGAACATGATACTCTTATTGAGCCATCCCTGTTATTAATTAACCTCGTTTCCTTTTTGGGATTTGATGATTCTGGCAAGCTTTGAGACTCCCCCCCCTTCCAACCTGGTGTTTCTGCTGACTATCCTAGGGGTGGGTAACAAGACATTTCCTGAACATGTAGTCCTACTGATGAATGTTACTTATGCAGTTGAGTCTACAAGTGAACAATACAGACTTTGGCTTATTTAGAAGAACTTTCAATGTGTCTGGTAATTCCACAACTAGAAATAGTCAGACTTAGGGGAGTATAGAGGGGAGAATGAATTATGAGAACTGACTAAGAAGTACCAGTATGTGTTACAAAATTATTATGAAATGTGCAAGTTGATATTAATAATTACTAATGGCACGACCTCTCTATTTCAACTCATCCTTAGGCTTGGCTACCTCTTCTGGTCTGTCAGCCACAATGTTATTGACTCACTTACTTAAGAATGGGGAACACATTGTTTGCGTGGATGATGTATATGGAGGTATGCAGTGATTGAATAATATTTATATGATACTTAATAATTATTGGATAGTGTTGAGCAAAATCTTGAGATTTGGCAATGGGGAGCTGATAAATCATTTGCTTTTGACTGGGAAAAATAATTGTTTGTTAACACACTGACAATTCACAATATTTCAAGATTACGATGCTCAATAATTGTTTTACCATCAGACAACTGTTTTCAGGAATCACAACTTAAAGATGTATTGTTAACAGCAAGACACAATAAATCTGTTGTAACTATCAAGAGTGACTTGCATCTTATTTCAACTTACAATATCACCCCTGAATCAGACGTCAAGGTCAGGAGAATAAAGGAAATGACCACAAACTAAAGAAGCTCTTGACTGTTAAACAAACTCTCCTTGTCAGTACCTTAGGACATGTATAGAGAACAGTTTGGAGAACATGCATACTGATGTTAGGTTGTAAAGGGTTAAGCATGGGAAAACCATGTTGTAAAGTAGAGACAATGTTTTACCATTGATGATTTAAGGTTTTAATAACCTGATTCCCAATTATAAAAGTACAAGAGAGATACACAAAAGTTACTGATTAAGCTGTAAGTGAATAAACACAGAAGACATACACAAAACTATTTATTATTATAATAAAGTACGTAAAGTATTCAGATTCCAAGTTTGCAACGTGTCATTAAGAGAGTTATTTGCATGATGTGTTTTAATTTCATGGAGTATTTTTATTACAGTATACAACAAACCATTATACAAAAAAGAAAGAAAGCAAGTAATGCATTAAAATTATTTCGTGAAAGGCCTGAAATTATTGAAAGCACTAAGTTTGCCGTCAGAGTAGGCAACATCAACATCACATCAACATCATATTCATGGGGGTTGAAAAGTTTATAGACTGAAGCAAACCACAAATTTATGTCTAAAAGCAAGTACAGACAGCTGTCAAGTGCTTATTTTGATTTCCAGATCTAGTGTGGACCCAACTTCAATAATACACAGCTTTTTTATACCAAACATTTTATCTGATTTTTTTTTGTACTGACAGGTACCAATAGGTACTTCTCAAAAGTGGCTGCTGCAAATATGGGAATAGAAATATCAATGGTGGATGCAAGTGATTTGAGTAAACTGAAAGCTGCCATTAAACCTAAAACAAAGGTTAAAAATTTTCAGCAAACTATTATAATTACATGTTACATATAACTGATGAATATTAGTTTGACAGCTCAGAAGTCTCATACGTTGAGGGTAAGCCAGAAGTTTTCATGCGAAAGAATGCAGTTTGCTTCTGAGTGATCTTGAAAAAATATTTTGCTGAATAATTTTTTAGGGATTGAGCATTAAGAGGAGGAATTATTAAAATTACTTCATCTTTAAATGTGTTATCTATCGATTTTTGGCCTAAATTAAATAGTAATCAATTAAGCTTAAATGGGGAGAATAATAAAACTTATGAAAATTGGGATAGAGAAATCTTCTCTTTACCTATCAATAATTCTTTTTTGAAGTTTTTGGAAGAGCTAAATTAAGGCACCACACCCTCCCAAGGTGAAAAAATATATACTTTAATATACATACTATGCCTTTTTGAGATTTGAGGAAAAAATTAAATTTTATTGCCTTTAATTCAATTTAGATGGTATGGATTGAGACTCCAACCAACCCTCTGCTGAAACTTGTGGACATCCAAGGTGCTGCGGAGGTTGTTCATCAACATGAGGTACATTTGGTTGCTGCAAGACATTAAAGGTTTAGTTCAAAGCGACAATTTGCTTTAATGTGGTGTGAATAATTTTCTGTCAATCTCTGCACCTGCACTACACTTTTTTTTTAAATCTGTTCCCCCAACTAGTCAAACAAATGAAAACTTGTTTGAATTGGTGCAATGGCCGCAGGAAAAAAAATGACTCTCAAGAACTTGTATTGGAAGCAGTTAACTTTATGCACAGACCTCTAAGAAACAAACTCAGAGTTTTTCTGGCCTTAGCTATGTGGCTTGAGTGAATATCCACATACTGGATGCAGACGTTTCTCAATACTAACATTATCTCATATCCATAATTTTTAATCTGACAGGGAGTTATTTTAGTGGTGGATAATACTTTCATGTCATCATATTTTCAGGTATTTGAGTGGCGTTACATTTCTACCTGTTAATTACCTTAGGATATGTAGGTTTCTTTTGATTTTCTAGAGATAAATTTATAAAAAGGCCAGAAAGGCATGGGCATAGTTGGTCAGTGAGAGTGCTTGTCGAGGGGTAGGCTGTAATGAGTGCAGTGACTTAAAATACATACTAAATAACTGATAATAAACAATTATTGGATGGGGTTTTTGTGATATCAAGAATAATCAAGGTCTCAGTGAGGTTTATCTGCTGAAACTTTGCCAAGACCTTGATTTTTCTGGATATCGCAAAAACCAAATCTAATAATCGTTTTATTATACATTGAACCAAAAAAAAATATTTTTGCCTCTTCACTGGTGGCAAGCAACACAAAGCTCAGAAACTTGACATGATTACCCTTAGAAATCATGCACTGCAATCATACATGACAAGATATCCCTTCAACCTTGAGTGACCTTAACATGATTATTGTATTATATGAAGCTAGATAACATCTCAGATGCTGATTTGGTAAATTCACTGTACAATTCGGCATATTAGAAAAGAGATAGTTACTTGAATGTATAATAATATTTAAAACAAGATTACCAAGTACTAGTTAAGAGAAGTACAAGCTATTTTTTTATAGCTTGTACTTCTAAAAAAAAAAAAAGGGAATACCTTTTGGTGTTATCTTGGCACCTTTTCACAGTGAATAAAACAGACTGGTAAAATCTTTATCTTAAATTAAAATTTGTGAAATATTCCTTTGCAGCGCCCATTGTCTCTTGGGGCTGATGTTGTCATGCACTCAGTGACAAAGTACATGAATGGTATGGAGCTTTTACATGAGGGTTTCATTTTGATAATTTCTCTTTTTGAAATTATTGGCCATTGCTGAGCTGTCTGAGTGTGATAACTTTGGCTAAGTAGGATACCTCACTTTGATTTTTAATAAATAATTAAGTTTTCTTACATTTGGGGAGGGGCTAAATGCAAATTTGGTCCACAAATTGGAAGATTCTAACTTTCACAATTGTTCCCTTTTTGCAAAACAGCCCCGACCAACATCTCCATAACCCCTCACTCATTATTTTTGCTCTACCATCTTTCTTTATTGTTGTTTCTAATAAAGAAGAAATTAAGGTGCTTTTTAACTCTGGGAAGCACTAGCTGGGTGAATACAGTATATTATAGCCAAGCCTATGATACCAGAAATAGCTTGATAGATCACAGGCGGCCCAACCTCACGTCTCGATTAGTTCATGAATGCGTCACGTGTTGTGTGACTCGGTGTTAAGTTATGAGAGGAACCGTTGAAAATTTGAACACGTTACAAGGAACAGTATTGGGAACGAAATATGGTCGATTTACAGCAATAAATATTTCGAAATATGAATATTTTACATGTAAAATCAATAAAACTTACTAATGCCCTGTGTGTCCATCGTAGTTTCTGGCGATTTCTGCCATTTTAAGCTTGCTTTACCATCACTGTTATCCATGTCTTTTTAGCGTGTTCAAATTTTCAACGGTTCCTCTCGTAACTTAACACCGAGTCACACAACAAGTGACGCATTCATGAATTAATCGAGACGTGAGCTTGGGCTGCCTGTGGATAGATCATACCAGCAGACAATAAAATAGTGTTCTGAAAGTTGTGAATACCCCACACACTTGCTTGATAGAATTATTACTGACAACTGCAGGTCATTCTGACACAGTGATGGGAGTTATGTGCACAAATAATGATGAAATCTGCAACAGGCTGAGGTTCCTTCAAAATGGTAAGTAAATAGGTAATTGTCTCTGTACTGAAAAAAGTTCTCTCCAAACCTTTAAGATTTAGCAAAGTTTACAAATTAATCAATCTATAAACTCTTCTTTTTTATTTTGTTAGCTATTGGTCCAGTGCCAAGTCCTTTTGACTGTTACCTTGCCAATCGTGGTCTTAAAACTCTTCACTTGAGAATGCGTCAACATGAAATTAATGCTACAGCTGTTGCAAAATTTCTGGAAGGAAACCCCAGGGTAGAGAAAGTTATGTATCCAGGTATGTTAGGGAGGGGAGAGTTGCAGTGGTATTTTCTATGAAGAGGTCAGCTGCAATGAAGTAACACACTGGCAGTTAAAAACTCTATGTTAGTGTGGTCACAAATTGCTAATAAGTTCTATAGTGAATGCAAATTTTTCAAAGGTAGGTTTGGAGAACTAATTGAAAGGCATATGGAAACATGTGTGAAGAGATAGCATATCTCTTAGTTAACCCTCTACACCCTAAAATCAATATGTAGATTCTCCATACTGTTTTCTAAACATTTCCTAAGGTGCTGATAAGGAGAATTTGTATAACAAACAAGAGCTTCAGTCTTTGGTTGATGATCATTTCCTGTATTCTCATGACCTTAATGTTTGATTCTGGGGATGATGTTGTAAGGAGAAATTACATGCTAGTCTCTTTTGGAATTAAAGGGTTAAACAGACCTGCTCAAAAACTATCGATGAGGTAGATATATTTACATGGTACAGCATCATTGATGTAAAACTTTTTTTCAGGTCTGGAATCATACCCACAGCATGAACTTGCTAAAAAACAGATGACAGGCTTTGGTGGTATGGTGACTTTTTTCATTAAAGGGAATTTGGAGAATTCCAGAAAGTTTTTCAAATCATCTAAGGTAACTATTGATATTTATTTAATAATTTTTATATAAAGTTAATGCTATTTTCAAATAGGCTTAAGGTTGGAATTCTTGTGGCATTCAGGATATCCAAAAGGAAACCCATTTGTCTTACAAGTATGATTTTTTAATGTCTCATGTCACTAAATGCCATGAGTCTTTTTTTATCCTTTTCTTTCAGTTATTTACACTTGCCGAGAGTCTTGGTGGTTTTGAAAGCCTGACAGAACTACCGTAAGTTCTGCATGTACTTAAAACAACTAGCCAAGACTGTTAGAATGATTGGCTGAAAAGATATTGACTTGGGAATGGAAAGAAAAGTTCATTAAAATCAGGCATCTTTTGTTGGTTTATTTTCAGGGCAATAATGACCCATGCATCAGTTCCTGCAGATCAAAGGAAAGTATTAGGAATATCAGATACACTGGTGAGTATGATATCACTCATGGTCAGTATGGACAGCAATAGTTATTTTGTTTATGAATCTGAGACTGCTGGCAGTCTCTTTTTCTCTTGTTTTGGACCAAGCTTTGGGCAACAAGAGAATTGGACTTGAAACAACAAGTCTGGTCCCAAGGAAAACATTGATAACATGTTTCATTTTATCAATAGTTTGAGACAGCTGGCAGTCTTCTTTACTCAATATCTTTAAAGACATAAAGTATGAAGTTGCTCTTACAATATTCATGATAGAATCTGTTATAATTCCCCAGATTCGTTTATCAGTGGGACTTGAAGATACTCAGGATTTGATTGATGACTTGGACCAGGCCCTCAAACAAGCGGTAAATTGAATGGACTTGTACGAAATAATGAGATAAATTTAAAATTAATTAAAGATTGGAGCTCAACACAGTGTTTGTGACTGGAAAGAATTATTTGACATCTACCCCATGCACTGGAGCTTTTCAGTGCCAATGTAAACAAATAGTGGTATAAAAATTCCAAATTGTAAACATAACTCAAGACAATTAAAATCCCAACAAGCTATTTGCACAAACTAGCTGACTATCTTCGGTGTGCAACCACCACTTTTAACCTAGCAGCAACCAAAAAGAAATCCATGGAGTAACAATTTTATAGCCCTGAACATGGAACTAAGCAGTTCCAAGCCCATTCTAAGAAATGATTGACTTGTACCTTCTCCTAACAACATCGATACAAAATGCAACAAACAGCTGATAAGAATAGACAAGCTTATTAGTCAGAAGGCATTATCTGAATCTAACACCATATTCTCTTAAATGATTTACAAGGAAATATATGTAGTAGCCTGAAAAGGAAAATTGTGAATCAAATCTTGGAAGGCTTACCTAATAGTGAGAACAACCAGTCCTATGCAATATTATTTGAGGGTGACTAAAACTCAATTTTATGGGAAATTATTACTGCTACTAAATGTAATGTACCTTTGTCACTAATTTCTATGAATACATGTAATATATCTAATATCTAATATGTGATAATTCATAGTTTTGGCTTTTGTTTCACACACAAAAGTTGTACATGTATGTGCTGGATGAGCCATGTGTTTGATGAGCGTGTAAATCCATGAACCTTTCCCCAAACCTATCACGTTATCAAATGAAGATAGTCCACTATTGCGAGACACTTGTAATGTCTCTTGTTCTCCATGTGAACGTAAAAGCTTACATTGTCAAACATTATCACATGTGTGTTTGACTCTGAACATCCCCAACATATCTTTTGAGGAAGAATGGAAAATAAAAGGAAAAAGAAAGATAAAATAAAAGGAGTAGGTATAACCATTGCACTAGGTACATTTAGCGCCAGGAGTAGCAATGTTTTGTATAAAATTACATTTGATGCACTTTCAATTCATGTACCTGTTCTATTTGCATTTTAAAATTTCTTGCCCTGTCCCTGGCCTGTCAATTAACCAGTGTACAACTCTGTTCCTTTTTTTCACAATTTCGGCATCAACATGAGCTGTTCATTTTTACACCACTTTGCAGTTTTGCTGCAAATTATACACTACAACTATATACGGTAGCTGTAGGTACATGCAGTCACAGACTGTTTTATTTAATTAATGCTCTCCAACTGTGCACAAATTATATTCAACTTTACTAAAAATCTAAGTTTGTTATTACTGAATGCATAATGTGAAAACTTTCTCTGCAGGTGCCAGATTCTCTTTTGTAGGGAAACAAAATACCACTCATGATGAAATTTGAAAACAGCAAAGGTAATTATGTTCTGAAGGTGATAAACAAACCCTTTTAGTAAATTAACCATTAAGAAATTGTCTTATACTGTTGTTAAATAATTTAAGTGTAGAATGTGCACAAGCTAGGATCATTATGTTAAAGGGGAAATTCACTGGGTCTTTGCTGCTTATAAAACAATTAATAATATTTAAGTGTTTGTTAGCACCAATGAGCCATAATAATAATAATAACAAATAAAGAAAATAGTGTAGGTTTGGTATAGTAATATGTTAATAATATGGATTGAGGTGATTTCATTCAGTGATGTATTAAAACTTTTATTTCATGATAAATAGGTTATGTCTTTTTATATTCTTACACAAGGTGTAACAACAAAACAAAAATGCTCCCAATTTGAGTTAAATTTACTCAACCCTTTAACTCCCAAGATTTCAATAGTAATTCTCCTTACTGTCTACCATACAATTTATGTGATGTTAATTTGGAGAATTTAAATTTGGATCAACCAATAATCCCCTTATTGATATTTTCTTTACTCTCTTTACTCGTGTGCTTGATATTGTACTGATAGTGTAAGGAGAAATTCTGTCTTGGTCACTATTGGGAACTAAAGGGTTAAATGAAGCAATAACAAATGTATAAATAGTAATTGATATTAATATCATATCTATTAGACTATATAGAACTCTTTCCATAACCCAAATGAATATTTTAACAGATGAGTAAAGAGGGTAAGTTTCTAAAGAAACTGTGGTGTTGTGTCAATTTTATCAACTGAATTGATTAAGAAAATTAGCCACCCCAAATAGTTTCTCCAGCTGACATTTCAAGTATTGGCCCTTTGTTAAAGTGATAAACCTTCATCATTTGCTCCGAAGAGGAGCTAACACTTGAAATGTTAGCTTTAAAAACTTGTTATTTGGGCCAATTTAAATCATCAACTCACTTGATGAAACCAAATTATCTGCATATACTAACACCTGTGTTTGTAAATCTGAAATAGTAACAATTATTTTATTCATTTTGGATTGATTCGGAGAAGTTGCCAGTAAGTCTCTCTGTCAGGAAGTTCCTGAACTTTTTGTCTAAAAAAAAATATTTTACTGTAATAAATAACTGCAAAAGAACATGATTATCATTTGGTGTATTTTCTCCTTTAGGGTTTTAAAGCCACCTGGGAATTTGGAATCTGATATTTAAACCAAATAAAATATTGTACCAACACTAAATCTTCATTCATGTCTGTTTTACTTTGTACCTATGATTCATTTTCTCCTTATTTCATGATTCAACTGTTGGATATATTTTCAGTGGTTCAGAAATGACAAGTGTTAATTACTGAGGTCACATGTAAGATACTGAATGAATAAACATATCAGTGAAATCTTTCTCATTAACTGCCTTCCCCCCCCCCCCCCCCTCTTCCATATAGACTTCACAGACAGCTCCATGTGAAGTTTCACCTAAACCTGAAAGATGACAGTACCAAATAAATAAGTTTCAACTCTTACACTAACTACCTGTGGCAAAACCCAAGCAACGCACCCAAAGGGGTGACTGTCACAATTCTAAATCTAACTATTACAGTTTGCAATTTCACTGTCAGCTCCCCTGTTAACAGAACAGATGAACAAAACTTCTTAATTTAAGAGACTCCCTAAGAAAGTATGTAGAATCTTTTAGCAAAAAGTACCTGTCAACTACCTATTGCTGTGTGAAATGTTGAAGTGTTGCTATGAAACTGCAAATGCTTGATGCAGAGACTTTTGTCTTGATGTCTTCTTCATGTCTTCTTTCACCTTCCACCTCATGAGCTCCAAGCAAGCAGATGCATCTTCATAGCTGTCATGGCCATCAACTGTAGTAAAATATTAGGGAATAATTTTTTTAAATATCTGTCAAACTTCTGAAAACGTAAGGCAAAGAGAAATCTAATGTAACAATTTCTGTGGAGACCAGGAGAATGAATAAAAATCAGTATCTGGGCAACTACACACCTACCCTTACACTTACCCAACAACAATCAACTGTAAGCAGTTGGGGTTAAGTTTGGTTGAGGGGAGGGATAGGTATGCAGTTGCTCAGATAATGTTATTGATCCAAGAATCCAAATATTGACATCACTAAGTAAAAGAAGGCCTAATAGGTCTCTAAATCCTGTCAAATTACCTGATGTTTCTTAATATGAAAACATGTGAATATCCCATTAGAAAGACAAATTCTTGACAACTTTTTACCCAAACTGCTTCACTTAAAGACTGAGACAAATCACCAATTTTACAGTTGTGTACTTAGTTGTCATAGTTGTCATGCCTTTGATTGGGTGTGAGGCTGAAGGTGACCTTGCTGTGATAGAGACCAGTAACTAGTTAGCATGATAGCAGAGTAATTCACATCTGAAAAGCAGCAACATTTGCATGATAACAAGGTCACCCTTAGCCTCCCTCCTGTTCAAAATCAATCAAGCATGAAACTGTAAAATGAACTATTACACAACTAAAGAAATTTCAGGGATCCAAACAAATAAGTCATAATAAAGATTTGTAGTACAATGGACTGATGTGCACATTGTGCACAGTTTCCTCAAAAAAAAAATTGTAACCATTTTTTCATCACCTTTATCAAAACTTACCACTATCCTGAATAATCTTTTTGAGGTGTTCGGCTGTGAGGTTACGAAGAGCTCTCTTATAAGGAGGTCCCAGTCGGTGGGGAAATACCACGGAGGTATCAACTACTTTATTGTGAATTATCTGAGGAGAGAGCAACCTTACTCAATGACCAAATATCACTAAAGAAGCTGTAATGACGCTAATCCTTGGTGCAAATATTGGAAATGTCTAGTCGCATAACTATTGCAACTCAGCAAGCCACAAAATGTTTCTAGTTCCAGGAATCCTCCTGAT
This sequence comes from Pocillopora verrucosa, assembly GCF_036669915.1. NCBI lineage: Eukaryota > Metazoa > Cnidaria > Anthozoa > Scleractinia > Pocilloporidae > Pocillopora > Pocillopora verrucosa. The sequence continues at coordinate 15,073,825 of NC_089323.1, read as the reverse complement.
GACCTAACCCAGGAAATACTGAAATGTAGACTTTCTCTTCCTGCATCTAATTTGCAAATCATTGAGCCACAATGCCCTATTTGCTTGCAGGGAATGACAGGGAGGTTAAGCAAGATTCTTGTGGAAAAGAGTTTAAAATTTTTACATACTAGTCTGATCCAAGAATTAAAAGAAGAGTGGGTTTAAATAAGACTTTGTCTCTGCGATTTTCAATTGCCTAAAAGGAAAGACAACTTAACTGATACCTTAGTGATGCACCTAGATACAGCACATCACATTCTGTAGCATTTATTAGAGCTCCATAGGAAGTTCCCAGGGGGCCTTCTTGAAATCCTACTGAAACCCTAAGCTAGGGTAAAACTCCAGCTTAACATGAATGAACAATGCTGCTCTTCATTGTTTTTATTTCTGTTTATATTGTACCCTGGAAACTTACCTTTGTTGCTTTGAGGTCACTTTCCAAGCTGTGTCCCACTAGTATAGTGTCTTTGTGAATCATACTCAACAATACAGCTTGCACTTCATGAATTGTTGTTGTCACACCATGCAGTGACTCTTCAGTCACTCCACTGAATCTAAAAAAAACAAAAAAAAAATGCTTTGTTTAACCCTTCATCCTTGAGGATTTACACATAGGAAGGCAAGTGGGAGTAAAAGATTCAGCTAAGCTTAGCTTTAAACTGCATCAAAACAGTTTAAATCTTGCCACTGAGATCAAAGTATTCTTGAGTAGCAAACCAATTTCAGCCCCAGTGCCCTAACTTTCACCCATTATCCAAAGTCCGCAAAACATTGGTCTTGAAAGGGGAGAACAGGCTCAGTATCCTGAGCTGAATTGAAAGCTTTGGAAGAAAGTTCAATACTATTCCTTTTGTTTACAAATTGATGATTGGATGCCTTACAAAGAAGTTAGGAAATTATTAGAAAAAGGCTTTTGAACAAAGGAATTAAGAAACCCTGATTAAATGTTAACCCTAGGTTAGTGCTAATTGGACTCCCAACAATCAGGACCTGATGTTTACCTTGTATTGTAATCAACAATGGTTCTTTCTGGAATGACAAATGTGTCATAGACTCGCTCCAAATTCCAGTTTATCACAGTGATGCGGGTTAGCTCTAGCCCTGAAGTGGTGTAACACTGAGGAGATAACAATGCAGTAACTATACAACATTTAGTCTTGGGAACTGATCAAGGTTCTGTCTCTCACAAGTTTTTCCCCTGTAAGTTGAACTAATTGAGTTTCCAGTATATAATTTAGATTTCTGTATATAAGTCACCCTTATTAATTGTTTTGAGATCATTTTGAAAATTTTTAGTTTTATTAAGCATTAAAATGTATTTTAATTCGATATTTTTATAACATTTTTCGTATATAAAATGTTTATTCATAACACAACCACATCAGCTGTGCTGTAATTTTAATAGTGAATAACTAAATGCTGTTACTACTGGTAATATGAAGTATCAATCACTAAATGGTAGATTGTTGTTAAAATAGGGTAGCAGATTAAATCTCAAGGAATATCCCCATGGTACCAATCAAATTCATTTCTATCCCTAAGAAGTAAGGAGAAGTTTGCAGTCCACTCAAGCTAAATGACCCATCCAGCTGAGCACATCCCAGTCTCTGCAACATGAGGTGACTACAAGTATTGCTCCCCCAGGATGTTAGTCCATCACAGGTTTCCTCCTTCTCCCTTCCCCCAACCACATTTTATTTGGTTTCCCTAACAGTTTGCCAGTGCCCATTTATACACTGGGTGGAAAGAGAGATTATGACAGTGTGGTATCCTGTGCTAGACCACAACACAATGACCCAGCCAAGACTAGTAACCAGACCTCTTCCACATATCAACCCTTGCACCAACACATTTTCCCTCTCTCACACATACCAATTCCATTTTTTTTTTTAAACTTCAATCTGAAAATCCCTCCTTTCATCTGCAAATCAATCTGTCAATCTGTTTCCATAATTCCATTATTCATAAAAATTAAATACATTATACTAAATCTGATAACTATCAAAGTTTGAGTTGACAGAAATCTAAAAGCTATCATGAGATAAGACAAAGGAAATAATGTTACCATTTCACAGTCCATGGAAAATATTTTCTTTCGTTTTTCTACCAGCGGACTCACTATGGTAGTCATAAAGCCTTCTGTGTTATTCACATTGTCACTCACATGAACCTGTCACAGAAACGTGAGATGTTTCCATATCTTTTCAGAGTTAACCCTTTGACTCCTAAGAGGGACTAGCATCTAATTTCTCCTTACAGTATCATGCCTTAATTGAACATTAAGGTCATGAGAATAAAGAAAATGACCACCAACTTAGGAGGCTACTAATTGTTAAACAACTTCTCCTTGTCAGGACCTCAGAAAATGTATAGAGAACAGTATGGAGAATATATACACATACTGGTGTTAGCCAGTGTAAAGGGTTAATTTTTATAAACAGTGTGCTGGGGAGTCCTAAGTTGGGAAAACTAATAGAACAAATACATTTTGCCATGTTCAAAGCTGTCATCTACGATTCTAGAGGAGGGGTAGGGGAAAGAGGGGAAAACAGAGAAGGGAAAGAGGGGGTAGATGGGAGAGGTGGTTCAAGATAGGTCAAGGGTGCTTGACTATAATTAACTATCACAACCACAGTGATTTAGACACAATAAATATATGAATAAAATTTTGACCCAAAAGAATCTACCTTTCCAACACAGCATCCAGGGCTACCAGCATCTCCTTGACAACAAGAATAATTTGTAATTGGTTCCCCTGAGAGAATAAAATTCAGGTCAGCCGATTAAATATCCCTTGAAAGGTTTTGGCACTAAAGAAGTTTCGTAAAAGCAACTTTGTGCAATTGGTGAAAACTGAATAGTCTTGATACGATTACTTTCTTAACCCTTTAAATCCCAAGATCTGATCATTTAATTCTCACCTCTAGCTGTTACACATTTCCTTGTAAATTAGTTATAAGAATTTGGTGGTGGATCAAGATAACAAGTCCTGCACGATAAGTTTGAGTATTCTGTCTGTTGGACTCACTACCTCTTTTCTGGATAATTGATGGATATTCTAGGGAGAAGTTACTTTTTCATCAACTTCAAGAATCCTAGTTGATTCTAGATCAACCAATTTGATAAATTCCTCAGTTTTCCACAGGAGGAAAAAAACCTTGCCTAAAAAAACCACATAAAGTACTCTCTCATAGACAGCTGCATTCTGTACTGCACTTACAAAATAGTTAATTTCTATATTACATATTTGTGTATAAAAAAAAACACTAATTGGTTGTCAGTTGTCATCACAGTCATACCATTAATGTGCAAACATGAAAAAAATAACCTCTTCTTCGAAATAATTTCCCAGCATGATACACACATTCTTCTCTTGTTAGATAAACTCCATCTTCAAGAACAACAAAAGGCTTGCCACAACGACAGCAAGTCCTACGTGTAACTAAATGGAAGATCATTTCAAATCAGCATTGAAAAAAGATAATTTAAAACTCTAACCAACTAAAATTAATTCTGTCAATATTTGATATTTTTCTTTCTTCTTTCCCCTTTTTGCCTAACAATGTGTCTTCATTTGTACAAGGAGAGATTCCTTTTTGGTTATTCCTGGAGGTGAAAGGGTTAAATGGAAAAGTTGGTGCCCATTCCAGTAACATCAACTGACAAAGAAGTTCATCCTAACTTTTACATATTAGTCATAAAACAGTGTTTTATAAATTGAGCTTGGATCAGAAAGGATGTTTAACTGTTTGGTCTATTAATTAAAGTAGCTAGGGCATCAGAAGTAACTAGCCAATGAAAATGCTGGCTGAAGGGTCTTCTGGAGAACACTGATCAAAATTAACAACATATTAAATCTAGTAAAGTAAATGGTTTGAACCCAGGAGTATCAGTAGTTCGTGTAGTGTGATCGTCCGGGTGAGCGTAGTTCTGAAAAGAACTGTTGTTGGTGACTGACGTTTCGACTATCTGTGCGATAGTCATCTTCAGAGTCAAGTGAGGAGTAGTTGTCAGTCGATGATGTTATGCTGGAAGACAAACAAACCGACAAACAGACCGACAAACAACAGACGGATCAAAACCGACCAATGACTGTTAACAAACTCTACACGAGTCTTCCAGCCAATCACATCACGGCTAAACAGACCAATCACGTTCAACAGACCAGACTTTATAACATCATCGACTGACAACTACTCCTCACTTGCCTCTGGAGATGACTATCGCACAGATAGGCGAAACGTCAGTCACCAACAACAGTTCTTTTCAGAACTACACTCACCCGGACGATCACACTACACGAAATATTAAATCTATTTTGCTACTGCGCAAAGGAAGGCTCTGAACACTTACGATCTTTAGATGGCTCCTTTTTAGTTTTAAAAATAGCTCTTCCGGGCGCTGTTGGACAGGGACGTGGGTAACCATTCTGTACTAAGTCATCTTCACTCATCAGATACTTAGACAGGAAATCATACATCAACTCCTCTATAACATCAATTAAAAAAATTATAATCATTAGAGAGGGAAAAGAGAATTGTTGGCCCAGCTGGTTGTTGTAACTAAGTACAAGTAATTTTAAATTTGGTGTCAAAAGGGATCAGGGATTGCACTCATTGTATTTTACTTAGCTCTGTAATTGTTTTAGAAGGCTGTCAACACTGGCCATGCTGTCTTCAGCAGCCCTCCCTTCTCAGTCAGATGTAAATCTATCACTGATCTTGAGTGGGCACTCACTTTTTTACAGGGCTTGGGACAGTTCACAAGTATTCACAAATATTTCTCATTAACTCACTGAGACATTTTCTTTTTGTGACTGACTATCATGATCATGACTCCTTCCATTAAAGAGTTTCACTTCTTTTATTGTCAAATGAAACTGTGTATCTAGATAAACTGGATTGTGGCAAGTTGGCTTTATGAAACAAGAAAATTTGAGAAGCCATAAAGGGAATAACTGAATAACTCTCAAAACCAAAGAATAAAGAAAATCTAAGACATCAGATCCCACAAACAAAGCTGGGCTGTCCTTGTAGAAAGAAGGTTCCCCCCTCCTAAAATCATAATCAATTGTAAAGCAACATATATCAATTACCTGTAAATGGATCCATTTGTGGAACAGCTGGTTGTTGTTTTGCAGGGCTCTTGGTACTAACAACAACTGCCCCTGAAGACAGTGTCTTAGTAACCAACACTTTTGTTGTAGTCTCACTTTTAACAGGAGAAGGTGATTCCAGTTGTGTTATACCTCGAAGTTTCTTGATAGCATTCACACAAAGATTCAAATAAACTTGCCTTCTGGTGCTCCTTTCATACAGAGTTTTTTCTTCTTCAACAGCCTGGGTCAGGGAAAAATTAGCACTTTAAAATACTTAATATCAAGTTTTCTGCAGGGTACAATAATTGTATTGTTGTGCAACTAGACTGGAGTGGCAGAGTTAAATGACAAGTAACTTCCATGTGTTTTTTATGTTTTAATATTCCAACTGCTGCAAAATTTCTCCCCTTGCTGGTATTCACTACCCTCCTCCTCCCCCAAATAACTTCCTCCAGTATTTTGAAGATCTGAAAGATTTTTTTTACATAAATGACAACTAAAATTTGAACAGATCTGTAGAGATTTAAGAGGTAGGAAGAGTAAGAGCTGGGGGTCAGAGGAAAACACAACAATAATAGGTAAAGTGCCTAATGTAAAAACTTTGATTAATTTTTTAGTTTTAATTTCAAGCTTCTGACTCCATGTTACAAGTATATGCTGTTATTACCTTTTCAAATGCTTCTTTCTCACTGCTACAAATTCTAAGGTATTCATCAACTATTCTGTCTAGGTATCTCTGACGTTGACTTTGCGGCACCTTAGCACCATACTCCACAGGGATCCTAGGTCTCGGCAGTGATCCTGCAGGGGAGTTATTCTTTAATACATGAGCCACCCTCTGTTTGGCTGGCTTGTAACCCTCTGCCTCCTTTACAGGAGATCCCTTGGATCAGAAGAACAATCATCAAATTACTGATAACTGTCTACTAACAATTTATTTATCCTTAAAAAGGATAAAAAGAAGAAAAAAATTTCCTTTAATTGCTCAATTAATAGTTAATTAGCCATAGAGTAATCTCTCCACTGCTACCAGTAATCAGCATCCAGTAAAGTACCCAGCACTAACATTAAATACATGAAGTTTTACTTCCTGAACCAAACTGCATTATTTTATACATTTAGAACAGCATTAACTTGTTAACACTTTTTTATGGCAAAAATTAGCATAAAAAATATCCCAGTGCAATATTTATCTTCCAAATATTTATTTTGGCTAGCCAAATTAGAAAAAAAAATCAGCAGAACACTGTGATGCACAGGCTCTCCATCAGGCAACTTAAAAATTAGACTTAATAAGAAGATTCAAGGACACCAAAACAGGATTAAGTTACTATGCTTGTTAAGTTCCCTTGATAAGGGGTTTCAAAATGTTTTTAGGTAGCCATCAGACTCAGCAAAAGTTAAAGTGACTGTGAAAAGTTCATTAACGGCCAAAAGGTAACTTATTATTTTGACCAGAGTAACCGGTGACATGTTGTCAAGTAGCTAGCAGAACTGCGGTGGTCACCAGCTTGCTTTGAAATCCCTGCTTTATTTGGGTCCTCACAACATGTACCTCACCCCATGGAACAATTTTTACACATAAAAAGAAGCTTCCCTAAGTAATAACACCTTGCTCACTGACAATTCAAATTAGCTAAACAGAGTAGCTTTCCCCATCAGTTCTTACCGACGTTGAAGGTGCCTCAGACTCCTCTTTCCTTTGTACAGCTGTTAAAGACTTAGGGTACCTTCGTACAGGATTAGCATTTGATGATAATCTCCTAGGTAGCTGTAATACAAATAACACTATCCTATGAACACCGTTGAAACATGTAATGGTACTTCATACATTACCAGGATCTTATGACTAATAGAATCATGAACAAACTGATTACTAAAATTGGTTTTCATGGGCCAGACTCATAACACTCAACTGTGACCTTCAACAAGGTTGTCAAAACATCTGCAGCTGCTCTTAAGGACAACAGCCCCTTTACGCTCTAAGATTTATATGCATATTCTTCACACTGTTCTCTTTTCATTTCCTATGATACAGACAGAGAGGATTTGCTCAACAATCAAGAGGCTCTCTTGTTGGTGATCATTTCCCTTATTCTCATGGCCCTAATGTTTGATACAACAGTTAAACTGGGGTTAGGAGAAATTAGATGCCAATAACTCTTAGGGGTTAAAGGATTAAGGGACACTTGTAACTTACAAGTAATCAATGGATATAAATTTTCTCAGATGTTCTAACCTCTTAACTACATGTAAAGGCAAAACTCAGGCTTGTGTCTCGAAAAAGCTAAAATTCATAATGTTACTTATTTCAATAATTAATCCCTTAACCACCAAGTAGATGACATCCAACTTCTCCTTACAATGTCATCACTGAATCAAATGTTAACCCTTTCTTTCCCGACATCTCATTTATTTAGTAATTCTCCTTACTGTCTGCCATTCAATTTTCATGACATAGAAAGAAAGTTTAGAATTTAAACTTTAGAATTAGATCAACTAATAATCCCCTAATTGATACACTTTTTAAATTTTCATCACTTGTTTGCCTGATTTTGTATTAATAATGTAAGGAGAAATTCTGTCTTGGTCACTTGTGGGAGTTAAAGGTCATGAGAATAAAAGAAATGATCACCCACTAAAGAAGCCCTTGATTGTTACACAAATTCTCCTTATAGAGAACAGTGTGAAGAATATGCATACTGATGAAAGGGTGCAAATGGTTAACTTACATGACTGGGCATATGTGCCACTCGCTGTTTCTTCCCAAGTCCTAATGCATCAGCCATAGATGGTTGTTTAATCACATCAGAGTCGTTAGACACAGAGGACAATGTTCTCTTCCTTGTTGATTCTTGTGCCTGTTTTTTAACAGGTGATTGTGAATCCTTCTCTATCACAAGGTTGTCTTGTGGCAGTTCAAAGTTATTCCAAATCCTTCTCAGTGAATCATTCTCCTCATGGCTTGAGTCACCTCCTGCAGGGCTGCACATGTAATCACTATCTTCACTTGACATAGTTAAACCTTTGGCACTTGTCTGAAGTTTGGTTTTCTGAAAATTGTTCTTCTTTTCCAATCCTCTGTTCTCTAATTTTTTGGGTTTCAAAGTTTTAACAGCAGCTATTTCCTCCTTAACTTTTTTCTGCTTTTCCATTTTCTCAGTTTTGTTTTGCCTTTTAGAAGGACCAAAGAAATTTATTTCAGTCTCCGCAAGGCTTAGTTTTCTTTTTGATGCATTTGCTTTGCCTTTTTTTATGTCTTTAGAATCATTATCAATAGGTGATTTACTAGAGTGAATGGTGTGTTCCAGTGACTTTGATGCAGACAAAAACAACTCATGTAGTTTATATTCCTGTTTGGAAATGCTATCTTTCCTTTTCGTAGCCTTGTTACTATCCTCACTCTTTAGTGCAGAAGAGTGAAGTGAAGAGCTAATTGCACATGGCAACTGCTGGGACTTTCTTTTCTTTGCAGGTATATCCAAAGACTCTTTTGTGTCTTCATCTCCTTCAACAGAGATTTGAAGCTGAACAGATTTTCGTCTTTGTGGCTTTTCCTGAGTCACGTCATATTTTTCTTTCCCTCCAGTGAATTCCTGTTTCTTTTCTATATAGTTACTTTCCAAAACCAATGATGAATCATTTTTCTCCTTCACAGCTTTGGATTTAAGTCTCTTCGCTAAACTGTCAGCCTTGATTTGAGCAATTCTTGCCTCCTTAGCAATGTAAGTTTCAGTAACATTAACATCAATCAAGTTACCCTTCATTTGGCCTTCTCCTTCAGTGTCATTCTCAAAAAATCCTCCCACAACTGGGGAATTACTTTGAGAAACAATGCAACTAGAAGCATTTGAAGTTGAATTTTGTCCTACATTGGTACTTTTAACAGCAGTTTGACTGCAACCAGGTAAAGAAACTGTGGTCAACCCAATGATTTTAATCTCCTCATCAGTCAGAGAAGCAATAGGTTGTTCACAATCATTCCGATCCCATTCAGACATTTCCATGCCCTCATCACTGGGGCTGACCATATGTGAGCTAGTCACAGGTTCAGTTACATCCAAGCTGGTCTTGGGCAAAGATTCTTTGACACTAAAAAGTTGATCATCCTGAATATTCTGCTCTTCATCACCTCTATTCAGAATGCCCCTTTTAGAAGCTGTGTTTGTTTGTGTGGTAAATTTATTTTCAATTTCAGGACTTGTACTGTCCACTGTTTCTACCTTCCTTTTTGTTGCTTCTGGTGGAGTTGTTCTTATGTCAGCCTGCTGTTTATCTCCATCAGATACATCTGGGCTGGGTGTTGTAGTCTTAACATTGTTGGATTGTAGTTCAATATTATTCTTATGAGGTGAAGTTCTACTCTTTGAAGCCTTGAGCCCTGTGTGAGAGAGAAAATGCACACTTCAGGGTTCTGTGACCAGCTTTTCATTGATTTCTTCACAGTCATCAATTGCAATCTTGAGTATTAGAACGGTTGCCAAAAATAAATTCTGACTTAAAAATATTATTGCAGACTCACAAGTCATCTTGAGGCTCAAGTTTAACTGCTAACATCCTCTAATTTCACCTAACAATATCACCCCTGAATCAAACATTGTGGACAAGAGAATTAAGAACATAATCATGAAATCAGGATGCTCTTGATTGTTAAACAAATTCTCCTTTATTTCCTTTATCTCATGACCCTTAAACTCCCAGAGATGATTTCCAAGTAACTTCTTTCTATAATATCCATACATCATCCAGCAAACAGGCAATGAAGATACTCAAACTTATCAGAACAAGTTCCTATCTTGATCTAATACTAAATTCTTGTAAAGGAATGAAATGTGTAGCAGCTAGAGGGGAGAATTAAAAATCAGATCTTAGGAGTATAAAGAGTTAATTGAGGTGATAACTTGATAGAAGTGAAAATTACAATGACTAAGAGGAAGAAAATTAGACACTTTCACAATCCACTGCGTAATACAGGGCGACCACTTAATGTGGTGCCACTTAATACAAGTTTGACTGTATTTAAATAAGGGTCCAAGGGGTTACATTTGGGAAATAGAGACAGTTTTCCTGGCTTCCATGCAAACTTGTCAGTTATGTGCTACCCAATCTTGTAGCTGTGAAAGAGAATTTTGTGTTACAGCTTGATAAAAGTCTCTAGTCAATCCAGTTGTCAATTCTCTTTTTGAAATTGTGGGGAGAACTTTCGAGTTAATCATCCCTGAGAGTTATACGGTAATTGACCATATTTCAAAGGCATTTGACTACAATTAAGCGCTTAATAGCTGCTGTAATTATCCCAAACAACTCAAGTAACCCGCACTGATTTCGTTCATGTAATAAGTTTAATTTCGATACTCCACAACGAATCTCTTTATCTACTAAATTTCACCTTAAGATTTAAAGATAAAGAAAGGTCTGACTCTAGCGTCCAGGGCAATGTATCCCTAGGTACAAATTCTACCTCTTAAGTGTTAGAATTCCACGTACCGGGTTTACTGTGACGAAAATGGCAATACGGTCTGTGGCACAGACCGTGAACAAAGAATGGACAGTTTGTACTCCGGAAATACCCTGCTGTAGGAAACATTGTCGCGAAAATTCACCAATGTGCTACTTGAGTGATTATAAGAGGTAAAGTTCCAAGGCTACGCTACAGTAAAACGTCCTTTTTCTTTCCTTGCTCGAAGTTTCCTTCATCTTTGAATTCAAGTTCGTCTAAAAGGTTCTTGACATCAATGTTATATTCCCACTTGGTGGCCTCGCGATTTTCAACAGGCCAGGCTGCTACAGTTGTTATCTTTAAAAATGGCGGTCAATAATCGTCTTTGCAAACGTACAATACTTTCACAAATTTCTAAATGAATGTGGAGGTTTTAGCTCGTATTCGACCACCCATACGGGGAGAGCATTATTCTCTAAATCTTTCGGGTACCCGCGTGCAAGCAAGTGATGGAACTGGTCACATATTTGGATCTGTTTACAAATCGGAATCAGTGACCTATGATATTTTCAAAGACTCCTTGCTGCCACTGATAGAACTCTTCATCGCTGGTTACAATGTTTGTTTCTTGGTTTTTGGAGAATCAGGATCTGGAAAATCGTTCTCTCTTGCAGGGGAGAAGAATTCCAAGGCTGGGTTGATTCCCCTGATAATAAATTCTGTTTTTACTCGAGTAAAAGGTGAAAGGTCAGCTCGAAGGGAACAAAGAGTACAGAGAAATGATCCGAATGACGGAGTTGTGTTTGTACAGTTTTACGAGGTCTTTAACGAAAAAGTAAGAGATCTGCTGCTACTACCACATGAAGGTAGGTCTGCATGATTTACTACTAAGGATGGGCCGAAATGGTTTTTCCGAGTAGATACGAGTTACCGAGAGTGATGCTGACGATTTTCTTCCATATCGCTACTGATATCGATACTGTGACGTCATAAAGTTATATGATAAGTCACATGATTTGATTAACTTGATATAGGGTTATCTTGTACTGTTAAGTTATGTTTTGTGAATACTCCCCAGAAGCATCAATAAGACAGTCAAAAACTTAAACCAATTGTACTTAAGTTGAAACTCACGGTCATCAATGAGTTCACTCTTGCAACACTTGCAAGCCACTCAGACTGGTACACTGAGGTGCTCATTGCCCAAACTCAAGCCCAAAATCTTTTTGGCTTCTTACCAGCAAATGGTCACCTGTGTGAGACAAAGCATGGGCAGGTCGCATGCAATATCAAAAGTTTTGATACTTTACATTAATAGCATTATTGTCTGATCAGACCTTGGTATTACCGGTATTGAATATTTGGTATTGATATGGGTCCATCCTTATTCAATACAGCACAGTACAGTGCAGAGCTCTCAAGTCTATTTACTGGCAAAGAGTGGGATTTTGGACAGCAGTCTTTGATTTTGATGGTCAACTCTACCATGGGCACGCCAACACCACGGCTTTGTCCAGTGGTCAGTGCACTGGGCTCCGAGTTGGATGACTCAGGTTCTAGTCCTGGCTGGGGCAAGGTGTTGTGCCCTTGAGACATGTGGGAAAAAAAATGCAAGCTCTGCTTGTAGGCTAGGCTAAATCTATATATTATAATTCAAGAGTTGTCTTTCTCAAAGTCAACAGTTTAAGTAAGAAATTTAAATGTGTGAGAAATAATAGTTTCTGGATGAGTGTATAAGATTTAATTCATTAATAGTTAACATGAGTCTCGTACTCAAGGTTTGAGACTCAATAGCTCTGTAATCAGATGTTATAGAGGCATACTGTATCATACCAACTTCTTAATCATATTTAATTTATAATCAGACAAGTATATTGATGTTGTGGAAGATGGACGCAATGGAGTGCATGTGCAGAATGCGACTTACAAGAGGGTTGTTGATGCAGCAGAGTGTACCAATGTATTTCGTCAGGGGTGGTCAAACAGAGCCATGGGACAAACAGATTTTGAAACAAGAACCACAGTTTTCTTCTCACTTGACATGTCAATGGTGAGTGTGTGAAAAAGTTATGACCATACTTGAGTATTCACCTATTAAACAACAACTTTTTACCCTGAAATATTTTCCTTTTAAATCCACAAGTTCTCTTTAACTCCCATGAGTGATTAAGATAGAATTTCTCCTTACTATATCTATACAATGTCATGCAGACAAGTGATGAGAATTTTAAAAAAAATCAATTATAGGATTACTAATTGATCTGATACCATATTCTCCACACTATAATATAATGAGAATCGTTTGGCAAACAGTAAGGAGAATTACTAATGAGATCTTGGGAGTTAAAGGGTTCAAGGACTTGAAAACACACTTAGATAGCAAATCTAAGTAAAACTGGCTCCTCTATGTGGGAGATATGGCAGCAATGGGTTTGCTCATTGTATATTTGTCACATTTAACCCTGTACACCCTGACATCAGTATCTATATTCTCTATATTCCTTTGTACACATTTCCTTTCATATTGATAGAGAGAATTTGTTTAACAATAAAAGCTTCCTAGGTTGGTTATCATTTCCTTTAATCTCATGATTTAACAGTCTTATTGTAGAGAGAAGTTACATGCTTTTATTCTTCCTGAATCAGCTTTTCTTTGCTCATAAAGGTTCCAAAAGATGGTCAGGATCTGTTTACATCTCGTTTTCTTGTGGTGAAATTACCTGGAGCAGAAAAACTAGCTGAAGACCCTACACAGCTGCGCATGAGGGAAGGTCCTACTTTAAATAGGTCTCTACTTGCATTTGGGAATCTTGTAGCTCAGTTAGCTGCAGCTCCAAAGTCTACAAGAGTCATCAATTATGGGTGAGTGTTTGACTTTTGTACCTGAGAGAAACACCTGGCTGAGTGATTTCCAGGTGTGTGGTTCTCTGGATCAGCAAGTCTCTGTCTGACCTGTTTGGGTCATCATGTGGTATTCTTTAATAAAATAAAGTGCTTCTCTCTCTCTCTCCACCTGGGAGTACAAATTTGTACTGGTGAAATGTTAGGAAAATCAAAGAAACTGTTGGTATGGGGGGTTGGGGTTAGGTAAGATGGATAACTGTGCATCTCACTCCATGTCTCTCCACGGAGGAATATGAATGGGTTTTGGTAAACTGACAGTGAAACCTGACAAATGCTTGGGAGAGGGACTGGGGGATAGGTGAGATTTTTTTCTCCGAACACTTTTTTCTTTATTCAGGAGAAAAAAAATGATTGGTTGTGATGCTAGCTAAGAAATGAAAAAAAAAAAAGAGACTAGCTGAGTTATATCTGAGCTAATGCTATGTTCATGGTGATAACAAGTTTAAAAATGTGTACTTCATTAACTTAAACTGTTGTGGTGCTCATTTTTTGACTTTTCAGAGAGTCTAAAATGACCCTGTTGCTAAAAGATGCACTTGGTGGAAACTGCAAAACAAAAGCATTGGTGACACTGCACCCTTCTGATAGTTCCAGTCTTTCAACTGTACTCAGAACTGCTGGGCAGCTTGCTCAAGTACAAAATTATCCTGTTATCAATGACTTTATGGCAAAGGTGTGTGTGTATATGTGAAAATTTAAGTTTTTGATTTGAAGTGGTGAGAAGTGAAGCTAGGATGTGCAAGTCGACAGGTGCAAAATCAAATGGGACTGTTCGAAGCAGTCACAGTGAGTAGATCATCCAAGTGGCTGAGTCACCGTTTCACAAAAATGCTGACCTCTGCTGAGCTTGTGGAAAACATTAGTGATCATCACCCAGAACATTCCTTTTCAACATTTCATGTACCTTCACATGACCACCAAACCACACAATTTTCAGAGACTTTTTCAAGAATCTTCTATGTGTAAATGAGACTAAGTGGGAAATGGTCTTGACTCTCTGAGTTATTTAGAAGAGTGTGTTAGCTGACATTGTGATTGATAGGTTGTCTTTTGTCTTTACACAGGAACTCTTATGTCAGTATCGAACCCTAATTATGAAACTTCAAGATGACATCCAAATGTCAGGTGGTGGTAGGAGCTTAGGTACAGGAGAAACTCCAGGCAGGGCACAGGAACTGAAAGATCAAATGACACAGCTCACACAGGAAAATGTAAGTTGAACTTGCAAGATAGCTGAGCACTTTTGCTTGAGTGTTGAAAAACATAAACTAAAGTGATCACAAGGACTAATCAGACAAGAGGAAAATCCCTTAATGATTTTAATAATGGGAATGTTAGCCCTTAACGACAATCCTTCTGATTAAGGAAGTGACAAAAACTTATTAATTTCTCCTTACTATATCAGTACATTATCCATTATACACAGTGAGAAAAGACAATCTTATCAGCTGTAGGGAACAATTACCGGTACAAATATATTGAACCTTTGGAATTTAAGGGTTCAGTGCAGATGCGACTAAAAACCATAATGTCAGACTTTATGTTACAGTAGTTGAGTCTCACCCCTAACTGGTTATTATTGTATTTTTTTGTGGCTATAGTTTAAGTTGCAGGAGAAAAATGAGCAGTTATACACAAGGCTTGACGAGATACAGACAAGATACAGTGAACTGATGAATTCAAAGACACAGCTCTCTTCAAAGTTGATCTCCAGTGAAGAAGAAAAATTACAGGTTTGTTTCTTGTTCTTTTTTTTCTTGGTTTCTTCTTGTATCAGGGGTTTCAGTCAAATTTTATTTTTTTTATAGTGGGCCACTGGCCAGCTTTTAAACAATTTTCAAGATTGAAGGGATCTGATTGATATAAGTCATTCATTGTCTGTACAGCTGTCTAATCCACCATTGGCAACTACCTTAAAGTTTGAAAAAAGTTTTTGAAACTTCTGTTATAGTATCCTAGATAATTTTTAAGTACCAAGTTTTTTTTGAAAGAAAATGGAGAGATACAATTTAGTTGATCAGAAAGCATGTTAGAATGCCAGTTGTGCTATTTTTGTTTCTATATCTTTTAAATATTTTGTCTTGAAAAAGTGCTTAGATAACTAGATCAGGGGAGGGGATATATCTTTGAAAAACATTTTTTTAAAACTGTGGTTGAGGGACTTTAATTTGTCATGAAAACTTTATATTTTTGATACTCATTAGATTTCCAAGACATTGGTTGACATTCAGTTGGAAAACAACAGAATCCAGGAAGATGCAGAGGCTGTCAATTTTGACTTCAACAATAAGGTAGGTAGAGACTGTGCAGTACTCTTCAATAAATAACCTCAAGAAGCAATTTTGTTCTAACTTGTACTTTGTTTTGTTGGTGAAATGTGTTTAAGAATTTCCTTGGGTTTCTTAGGTCCAATTTACATAATGCAATTCTTTTAACCATCAAAGCTGATCAGCTTACAATATTGCTTACACATGAATTATGTCATCTGAATCACACCCGCAAAAACTTTACAACAATAGCATCCAGGTCAGGTCTGTGTAATTGCATCCATGTCCAATGTCGTAACTACTCGTCAACCTGAGTTTTCACTTTGTATGATCCTTACAGATTGTGTAATTTGTATTCATGAGTCATATGACCCTTACAGATCCTCTATCATTACAAACTTAGTATCTGTCATGTGGATTTATAAGAGCACCAACAAGTTCTCTTGCCTCAGTTGGTAGCCAAAGGGCAGAAAACCTTGAAAATTGAACTGTGTGGCTGAGGAGTGAGTCATCTCACATGACTTAGGTTTTCTTTATGTAACCGTAAAATTATTTTCAGTTTAGCATGGATTCTATTCTAAAATTTTTACATAAGCCTCTGAGATACAGTGTCAATTACTGAACAGGATGTGAGAAAATCACTGATTTTTCCCCTTCATTTCAGGTGCTTGCTCTTGAAAATAATGTCATGGAACTTCAGATGTTTTTGGATAAGGCTCAAGCTGACTTGACAGCAAGTAAAGAAGATCTTGCTGTCATGGAAACAGAACATAAAGAGCTGGCAAATGAGTACATTGCTTTAAAGACCAGTCATGTTCAGTTGACTGCAGACTATCAAAAGGAGGTGGGATAATTGTTGTTAATTATAGTGCACCAACCAGTTCTCTGTGGCTGAGTTGGTAGTGGAGCATACAAACTTGGAGAGCAAGTGCTCAGCATTCTCTCAGTAAAAATTATAGTAGCCTTCAATGAAAGAAATTTGTACTCCTCACAGAATCCCTGTATCCCACCAACCACTCCAACTCAAACATATTATCAGGCCAAAATGAGATGATGGAGATGTTGTAAATCATCCCCTAGCATTTTAGAGTATAAATTAAATGATCCCACATTATTTCATCTTCCAGCTTTATAATTAATCATTCCCACAATTGAACGAGATTGGTATACCAAAAAATTGGTGTCAAGCAAAAACTTGATGTCATGCAAAGACTTGGTATGAGCTGCTGTGAGGAAATTTAGCTTGCTTGCACAACGGACCTGGTCAGGCCTGAAGAGCCTGATTCTTAGATGGTTGAAAGATGGAGTTGAGTGATTGATCAAGAGTTATGCAGAAAGGGACTGCTATTAAAAGACAAAAGCACACAAAATAATTATCTGAGCTCCTGAAAATGATATCCTGCATGGTTTCAGTGGCATGAAGGGTTAAGAAGTAACACAGGAGGACAGGTCCCAGTCCATCAGAATCTTACCCCTGCCCCAGGATTTCAGTGAAAGTTTCCTTAACTTGTACCCTATTACTCCTTGGTTGAGAGAGGCACTTTGAAAGGAAAATGTCCCTTCTGAGAACATTATACAATGACCCAGTCAGGTCTTTAACCTTATCTTTTTTATTTTTAGATTCCATGTATTATACTAACACAAAGCTACTACATAATTTCAATTTTATGCTAAATAATCTTTTTATATTTTTATAAGGTGGCCAAAAACGAAGAGTTGGGTTTGGAACTTGTGACGCTGCTCAACACAAAGGAAAAACTACAGAGTGATAAAGAAGCTGTGGAGCTTGAAACAATGAAGGTTGAGGGCATTTAACAAACACTTTATTTTACTTTCGTGTTGTCTAAAGATTAACCTGACTATTACAATAATATGTTATTTAAAACCAGGAGCATCCATGTTCTCCCATTGAAAATGAATATTTTGTGTAATCATCCATTCAATAGCAGGGATCTTATTGGGTTGCATTAGTTTTACATGCTCACAATTGTTTATCTGGTCAGCCATGTTTGATTAAGAGTTGGAGTGGTTGGTAAGGCACAGGGATTGTGAGGGGTACAAATCTCTTTCATTAATGGCAACTATAATTTTCACTAAGAGAATACTGAGTACTTGCTCCCCATGCAATTTCAAGTTTTTGTGCTCTACTAGCAACTCAGCCACAGAGAACTGATAGTTGAACTAAGCCACTTTTGTACACAAGGTCTACATGCTACACTGGCCTGATCTGTATGCTACTGGTGCAGTTGTTAAAGTTGTTGCTGGTATAATTCAGATGGCACAATTTTCCTGTATAAGCACCAACTTTAGGCTGATCAGCTGAAATGGTTAAAAGAATTGTAAGTTTATGTAAATTGAACCTATGAGGGAAGTTCTTGGCCATGAGTGTTGGTAATCATCATAGTTAAGAGTTGTGACTCCCACTCAGGTTGTCAAGACCAATGCCACTGTTACCAACTGCAGTCCTTTTTAGGGTCATAGTTTTGAAGTAAAGAACGTCTAAATTCAAAGAATCTGACCTCTATATTCAGTTCAAAAGGAGCATGAAATGAAATAACATGATAATAATATCAGATGTTTTCTTTGCTTCTAGGAGTATTATGACCAACTTAGGAGGTTGGCCAGCAAGTTTTCAAGGAGCTCTCTCCGTGAGAAGGTAGCATGACCTTTTATTGTTCTTTCCCTAAAGCAGGTTTCAATTCAAACTTTGCTGCTTCATGTTTGATTTTCAAATTGATCATGTAACGATGTGTGCAGTAGTTAATATGGCTTGATTCTCTGACTATCTGTTCAATACAGGATGATTTGTCCAAAAGTGTGCTTTCCTTGCAGTCCGAGAAGCTCGAACTTGAAAAACAGGTAATATATATTTGATCCAAAGGTCCAAAGGATTTAACCTCTTGCACACTGAGATAATGTGTGTATTATTCATCTATCCAAAAGTGTTTCTGCCAAAACGTTTTAGCTAAGAAATTCTATTGGATTGCTGTCCCTACACCCAGAAGTGAACGTTACTTTAATTTTCCTGCTATTTAAAGAGCAAACTGATAGTTACTGAGAGAGGAAAAATTTATTAACCAGGGAGTAATTTTTGGATTTAAAATCAAATTCACAGGACAAACTAGAAGGGAAATATGTTGGCATCAAGTGGGAGAATTACCTTTCCGATATTGCAGGCAGTTGAAGGGCTGTTAGACATCCTATGTTGTTTGCTAACAGTTTCATTTTTTGTTATTACAGTTATTTCAAAACAGCCAACAACGAGAAGGACGGGTGGAGGTTCTCAGGACTCAGCATCAAAGAGAACTGACCAAGTTGGAAGATAGAATGTATACAGCTTTTCCTGTTCTTGTATTTGGTCTCCCACTAATAGTTTTTCATAGACCTTGACTTTCAACCCCCAAGAGAGACTAGTCTCTAATTTCTCCTTACAATGTCGCCCCTGACTCGCACATTAAGGTCATGAGAATAAAGGAAATGATCACAACCTTAAGAAACTCTTGACTGTTGAACAAATTCTCCTTACTAGTACCATAGAAAACGCATAGAAAAAATTATGGAGAATATGCATACAGATGTCAGGATATAAAGGGTTGAGGGTGGTCTCAGTGATAGGGATCTACTCTGTGTAAAATTTAATCATAAAGATTTGTTTCCTTAGATCCAAATTGACCCAAGAGCTGAAAGACTCTAAGGAATCTCTTCGGGTGATTCAGCGGAAATTAGCCCTTCAGTCTTCTGTAAGTAATGTTTTTGTTGCTTGAGTAATAGTTTGTGATAGCTTACCTCTGGGAAAATGATTTAGGGGACATCTATCTTCAAGAAAGGCAAACTTTGATTCTGACAAATTAGGAACGCCTCATACTCTTTCTGTTCAGTCTATTGCCTTCATTGTCGCAGCACGACTATTGATGGAAAACTTTAAAGAAATCCATTCTTTCTTATAAGAACCAGCAAAGGCTACGAGATGGTTTCCATCCGTGGATAAGATTCTACTCTTAAAAGCCCTAGTGGCTTTTCCATATCGTTCTTTGAGCAACTCAGTTTACAAATAATAATAATAATAATAACTTTATTTGTATAGCGGTATATATAAAAGCTCTCTATCGCTTTACAATAAAAAAAAAAAAGAAAATAACTAACTAACAATAACACTAAAACAAAAAGTCAAATGAAAGCGAGTCTGAAAAGATAAGTTTTCAATCTAGATTTAAAAACATCAACTAATCCACTTAATTTAATGTCTAAGGGAATATCATTCCATCGCTTTGGGGCAGCGACCGAAAAGGCCCTGTCCCCATAGCTCTTCAGGCGCACATTCGGTACTTCTAATAAATGTTTGCCAGCAGACCTAAGATTTCTTGTAGGGTTATATGGGACTATAAGTTGACTTAAATACGGAGGCGCCAGATTATTGAGAGCTTTAAAAGTTAACAGTAATACTTTAAAGGTAATTCGCTGCTCCACAGGTAACCAGTGTAGCTCCTTAAGGACGGGACGAATGTGCGCAGCCCTAGGTTGCCCAGCTACAAGGCGTGCGGCGCAGTTTTGAACGCGCTGGAGCTTCTGAATAATATAGTCCGGTGACCCGAGGAGCAACGAGTTACAAAGCGAGTTACAAAGCGAAGTAAAGCAGAACCAGTGTGATACCAGATCACGTTAGTTTTGCTTTATTTTGCTCTGTGAATGGTCCGTGACGTCTGCCACTTTCTTAACCAATCAGATTCAAAACTTAAACCGATCGCGACTTGGTCACCCGCGTTTTCCCGCGCTTTCCCGCGCTTCGAGCGGTTCAATTGTTTTTACATTAAGTTCTCGGTTTCCGAAATGGAGGAATGTTCTCCAATTCTGGCGGAAGAGAGGCACTGTGCCGTTTCTATTGAGCACAACGCGATCACCCTCATTAGGACTCAAAAACAGGGCCTTTCATTTTTATTTTCATTTCAGTAATGTAACTTATGTTATATAATTCTGTTGCATTATAAAGGAATTGATCTCTGCCAACGGGGAGAGGCACCGTTTACAAGAAGAAAGTAACAACCTGGACCTGCGCCTTAAAGAGCTCAGTGCGGAATATACCAACAGACTTCAGCAGTATATTCATGATATTGCGGTGAGAAATATTTATTAGAGCTTTTTAAATTCTCGTTGCATTTAGGGGACCCCGTCATCCAAAGGACACGAAATTTGTATCAATTACCTTTATTGATGGAACATTTACACGGAGGACATTTTAAGTGGTCTTCAGGAAGCCCCATTATTAGGTTCCACTATATCCGTATCTATACAATATCACGCAGAAAAGTGACGAGAATAAAGAAAAATATCAATTATGGGATTACTAAATGATCCGATACCAATTTCTCCAAACCAACATAATGAGAGTCATATCGCGAGAGTAAGAATTGACGAAAATTGCCGAGAGAGAACGAATATTGACGATGGTTGACGAGAGTGAACGAGAGTGGTAACCGCCGCACCCGTTTCAACTTCAAATCTTCAATAAACCTCTCGTAGACTCTTTTTTGCAGGGAAAGTGGCATCATTCCTGGTCGATTCTTAGACAACAGGACACATCATTATTTGCTAATTATTTTATAACCCGGAGGATTAAGGGTCAGAAACATGCCGATGAACAGCCTATGGGCTCAAACAACATCTCGATTATAACATTCCTTTTCGTTACCCACAGGAGTTCTGTGGAAAGGTTAACGAGAGGCAGATTTCAGTGGAGTCATTTCAGGGGTACATTGATATGATGGTCAGACAAATCAGAGAATCACACGAGAAAAAGGAAGAAGCCTTGGAGAGCAGACTGCGAGAATTGAAAGCTACCATAAGAGACTTGGTACAAAAGCACGATAATCTTTCTTCAGCTTACAGGTGCGCACAAATGCTCCTCCCTCTCCTCCCCCCTAAACAAAAAAACGAGGTAAGATTCCCCCCTTTCCAATAATCTTCGTTCATGATTGACATATTTTTTGTTATTATTTTAGGATGTTACGGTACGACATTGAAAGTAAAGAAGCAAAGTCAGTGCCACAGACTAACCAAGCTAGTTTGTACTTGCCTTCAGAGACTGAACTGCAGACTGCCCAGGTTAGTTTCTTGTTTTCAGCAATGTTTTTGTAAAACAACTGAGAGCAGGCCTATTCTTCCCCGTCAATAACTCCGTAATTTGTTTTTTTTTTTTTTTTTAACAGAGTCGTGAAATTGCAAAACTGACGGCGGATCTCAAAGAATTAAAACGAAGTAATGATGAACTAAGACAAAAGGTACCATTGACATAGAATTTTTTTTGTCCTTTTTTTTCAAATATCTGAATGGCTCACATTATGAATTTTTTACCAATTCTTCGTATATTCGTAAGGCAATAATTGAAGCTGTCGGTGTAAACCCTATCGACTGTGACAGAAAAAGGCCATTACAGTTGGTAATGGTCATAGGACCGGGTGAAGTCCAGTTCGGCCTTTAGTAATGCGAGTGATTAACAAAATTTTGCTAATTACGAGTATAGGACTACACGAAGTCGTGTTAACAATTAATCAAAGCTATTACACAATTAGAGAAACAAACTATTCATCGGTCTATACGTCTTCATAGAATAATAAAAGTTAACTCGGCGAATTGCGCCACAAGAAGTACGCTTGCACATGACGCGTACTGTCCAAGTACACTGTTGAATTACAAGCAAGACGCGTAATGTCCAATTGCTCCGTTCAGTTACAAGCATGAAGCGTACACTGTTCAGGTAGCGCTGAAATCAGGCTTGTAACAATTAAGCATTTTATTACGAATTTTTATATTCTTCACTTTGTTCCAGTTGGCCTCCAACACCTCGCGTTTTACAGCGGATGACCAGCAACCGGATCAACTGTGAGTTTAATGTGCTCCTTCCAGGATTTCTGATAAGTCTAATCCAATAAAGTATAGGTAATAACATGTTTTGGGTGAAATTTGGTGTTAAAAAGCACGAGAAAATTTTTCAAAGAGAACAAAATTGTTTGAGCCCGCAGGGCAAGTGCAATTTGTAGTCTTTGAAAATTTACGAGTGCTTCTTAACGCCAAACTGCAAGAGAAATCATGTTATTATTTGTTAGTAAAGTACATGAAAAAACATCACAGTAAATTTTGATAGCGTGTGCGTGCTATTTGTAACTTTGCACTCGTGTTACAACTTTGCTCTTGTGTTACATGAGAATACACTCGGTTTTAGCCAATCAGAAGCGCGCAATTTTTTCATGTACATTATTAGGTTTCTTAAAGGAGTATTTTCTCTGCTAGGTTGTTACCAGCAGGTCAGGCAACAGTGGAGATGGGTTGGGGCTACCTCCGAAAGCAACTCCGCGAATTCACACTGAATACCCAGGTAGCGAAATAACGATGACTTCTGCTGATTTCGAACAACTAGCTTGTCAATCCCGGTCAATCTTTTTTATCCTTACCCATCTTCGTTCCTTTGTTGTTTATTTTTGATGTTTTACTATCTTACCAAACAATTATTTCATGGTTTCTGGGTGGACTGAAAAAAGGGCGACAAATATTATGGCCTAACTGCTGAAATCTTTCGGGTTAATCTTGAAGCGTATTAAATATACTTTACATCGTTGGTTTTTTTACCCTTTAGCAAGACCTGGAAAGTGAGCGCGCTTCACTGATGACACGTTGTATTATGGCGGAAGAACAACTTGCGCGCCTTCAGCACTACATAGATACAAATCTTAAAAGGTACTACTGATTATCTATTGAGAATAACCTTGCCTTGATTATTGGCCTAAGAATCTTTTTCCCTCCTTTCATTAGAAGGTGCTGATGAAACAAACTGACTGTACTGATGAAGCAAAGACATCACCCTCCTGTCTGTGTGTGTTTGTGTGTGGGGGTGGGGGGGGGGGGGAACGGGAGGGAAGCGGGGGACAGGATTGAAGCGGGGACGAAGTTATATATTTGCTCTGCGTCTTGCTTCATTTAGGCTTCTCACCCTTCTCTCTTTATATTGCAGATACCAAGAAGAAATTGTTCGTTTGCGAACATTGTTAGGAAATACTACTCCCGCTGCGCATTCAAGACGCTAGAACTGTGTAGTAATATACTTCAAAGCCATAATCAAAAGGCGGTTGTAAATATGTTGGATGCACTTCGAGTTATTTGTATTGTGTTATGGAGCATTTTTCGACCGAGTGATCAGGGTTTGTCGTGGGTTTTCTTTCCTACGCTCCATGATTGGTTAAGAAAATTCGCGCCACTCTCTCGACCAATCAGATCTAAGAAAAAGTCCAATTAAGACTTGGTAACATGCGTTTTACCACGGATGAGGACTTTCGCCAGAAGGTCTTGGTGCTGGGACACTAAAAAGGAAGAGTGCTGCATAATGTCTGGACGTTTTTAAGTTGTTGTACAGTTTTCCCTAAAAGTATTTATTAGTCATTTGTTGGAAGGAAGTGGACTTTACCATTCGAAAGAAAGTGTGTTTAAAACTGACTATCTTTGTTGTATTGCTCCTTATTATCGAAGTGATATGCTTATTTTAAACGATCCCTTAACCTGTTGTGGCTCATTTAATCGCAAGTTTTGTAAAAAACTATAACTGGCATTGCAGGCGGTGTCACGCTGCCTCATTGAGGGCCTTTGATCAGACCAAGTTTGTCAGCGGTTTAGTGTGCACCTTGCTATGTCCATGGTGTATTTGTTATGATGCGTCTGCAAATTGTAAACGATAGACCGATGCAGGGTAACTATTCAACAACTAATGTGTCAGGGGAATTATGATAATCGCAAATCTCGTTGTTTTGTAGGTCTAAAACACAAAGGTAGCCGTTGAGTCATTACGTTGGTGGCTATCTTATTATTTCCCCTTAATACCGAGGCAAAGATAACCATAAGTCTTTCCATTGATTAGTGGCTATCTTAGAATAGATTTCCCTATATACCGACGTAAATGTACCCGTTAAGTCATTGCGTTACTGGCTGTCTTAGAGTTTCCCTCTATACCGACGTAAATGTACCCGTTAAGTCATTGCGTTACTGGCTCTTAGGATTTCCCTATATACCGACACAAATGTGGTAGCCATTAAGTCATTGCTTTACCCGCTTTGTTATGGTCGGTAATATCAGTTATAAATCAACCGAAAAATTCAGTAGCCGCAAGAAATGCTCGTAGGTATAGACGAACGCAATTACGAAATTCGCCGTTTTTTTTTAACGCCGATCACCCTTACTACGCACTTAATATTCCCTCTTCACCCGTAATTTCGACCGATGATGAAGCGACCTTTAGTAGGTAAAACTATGTCAAGGTCCACAACCAGAAGTACCGAGAAAACTTGATTATCGTAACGGTGTTACACTCAGTTGGTCATAGCTTTTTCTTTAATGTGGTGGCTCCTAAAGGAGCCGTTTGATTGAATGAAGAGTTGATATCTTCCTTATTTCTTGGCCGCCTTCTTCGGAGATTTCTTCGCTGCTTTCTTGGCGGGCTTTTTAGCTGCAGGCTTCTTCGCTGCGGGTTTTTTGGCCGCAGGCTTCTTAACTGCTGGCTTTTTGGCGGCGGGTTTCTTCGCTGCTGGCTTCTTAGCGGCGGGTTTCTTTGCAGCCTTCTTGGCCGCTGGTTTCTTTACCGTCTTCTTGGCGGCGGGCTTCTTTGGTTTGACGGCAGGCTTCTTCTTTGCAGCTGGCTTCTTCTTCGGCTTCTTCTCCTTCTTTTCCACCTTGGCCACCCTGAAGGAACCAGAAGCACCAACTCCCTTGGTGTGGACAAGCTTGCCGCTAGTAACACCCCTCTTCAAAGCCATCTTCAAGTGCGAGCCGACCTCACCAACCTTGTAGTTAGCCTTGATGTACTTCTCGATAGCTTGGCGGGAAGAGCCGCTTCGCTCTTTCAACGCTAAGATAGCAGCTTTTATCATGTCGGCATAAGGTGGATGCTCAGCTGGCTTTTTGGGCGCAGCTGGCTTCTTTTTAGCGGGGGACTTTGCCTCAGACATACTGTTTGCTGTAGAACTTTCGGAACTAGGAGTAACAATGATTGCTTAGAGCGCGCTAGGCAATGTTATTGTTCGTGTACGGACCACCGAGGAAACAGGGTTGTTGCAAAATGGCGGCGTCCAAACTGTGTTAGTTTGTTTGACATTTTGGTTCACAACGAGCTAATTCAATAACATCAGATATTTTCTGGTCAAATAGAGCATAGCTAAGTTATCTCAAAAAATGTAGGTGTGAAGTAAAGTTTGATTTACTAAAATTAAGAAGGTAACTTCACGGGCAAGAGTCTAGAAAGCATGGAGATTTAAACGAGAACTTTGAATGAATGATGAAAGAAGTTTTGTTTGAGTCACCTTTCATTAGTAAATTAAATGTCATATGAAAGACGAAGTCCTAAACCATGCAATTGTTAAAAAAAAATGAACATTTTGATGCATATTCGAAGGCAGAGCGGCCTCTAAACTCAAACAAGAAGAACAAAACTACAACATCCGCCATTTGTGATATGTGACTCACCTGGACGAGTGGTACAATGTTAAATGTCCCGACTGAAGAAAATTACTCGAAACTAGGTCTTACTTTTGTAGGTAACTTTTTAAAAATTAACAGCGATTGAGCAAGTTTCTGTGCATAGTTTTTTTGGATTTGCCTCGTTACGGATCAGCCAAACCAGTTTTTGCATGAATTGGTCGCGCGCTCTCGATCATAGGGCAAGATCGGAGTCAACTTTGAGAGTATTCTTAAAATATGATTACAATGGATTATTCACAAAGAAAAAAACATCAAAACCAGTTGGCGATGTAATATTCTTACTTAACCTGCAGTAGGTTTTTTATACGTGAGATATGTGAAGTTCAGAAGTAAGAGCAGTAATGGACAAGATGTAAACAGTTTATTCAATTGTCGATCGATTGAGAGTTTATGACGCAAAGAAATACGAAGGCACGGGCTTATTGTCTAACTAACTTCAAGTTTTTATAAATCATAAAATTACGTTAGGAACGTAGCCTAAATTTTTATAGCATTTGGAGCAATGGGCTTTTCGTTGCATATTCAAAGGCATGGCAGTCTCGAAATTTGAACACGAAGAACAAAACAACAGCGTCCGCCATTTCATAGTTGACCTCGATAAGACCTGTGCTAAATTTCTCTAGTAAGAAAATGCAGTTTATATTGTAAACTTATATTTTATGAGACATCTGAGTTAAGTTTTTAATTAAGAAACCGATTGGAAAAATGGCGAAACGTTTCAGTTAGCCCCGATGATTTGCATAATACTAGCGCCAAAATCAAAGGGCGAAGTGAAGACTTAAACACGTTACGAGGAGTGATAAAAAGTTAGTACGCTTTGGTTATATAGGGAGTGAAATAAACCGTTGTTTTCATATACTGTGCAAGGTGTTAAATCAGAAAATGTCTATAAATGAACTTGCCGCAAAAGACGCGCTCTTAGTAAACGTGTTAATATATTTTGAGTTGCTAATGATATTTACTCCGGAGGAGTGAAAAGACCGTTGTGGTTATTAAAGGCTCATAAAATTGGTCATTGCTTTTATTCATGTGGTGGCTCCTAAAGGAGCCGTTTTTTATTTGAAGCGAAGTGCACTTATGCTCGTTCTCCGCGGATTCGGCGGGCCAACTGAATGTCCTTTGGCATAATGGTGACACGCTTGGCGTGGATGGCGCACAAGTTGGTGTCTTCAAACAGACCAACAAGGTAAGCCTCGCTAGCTTCTTGAAGAGCCATCACAGCCGAGCTCTGGAAACGCAGATCTGTCTTGAAATCTTGAGCGATTTCTCGCACAAGACGCTGGAAGGGCAGCTTGCGGATCAAGAGCTCGGTGGATTTCTGGTAACGACGGATCTCACGAAGAGCGACTGTACCCGGTCTGTAACGATGAGGCTTCTTGACTCCTCCGGTGGCAGGAGCGCTCTTACGAGCTGCCTTTGTGGCGAGCTGTTTGCGTGGAGCTTTTCCACCAGTTGATTTTCGTGCAGTTTGTTTCGTACGTGCCATCCTGTTCAACGACTCTGAATTAGTGAATGCAGGAAGTTGAGTATAGAAAATGATTTATACCTGGCGGGCTTACTTGTGATTGGCTCAAAATGAAGCGATTTGATTGGTTAGATACGAAAGCTGCGAATAGTTTCACGGATCTGCGATGTTATTTTGATCCGAAGTAACAAGGAAGGTCGTCTAGGCATAAGCTAAATGTAATCCTCATGTTAAATTTAATAGGTAACATAACTAAAGAGTAAAACCAATTCTCAGCGAATGTTGCTAGTAACTTGTGGATGAAAGAGAGTTGTTTCCATCGGAAACATATGCGCGCGGGAATACCGTGTGATTTATGTTAATACATGTTAATATAACATTAATATTAAAGTAAAATTATACTTAGATATTTGACTCAACCAATAGTAACCCTTATTCCCATACTGTTTTCTGAGAGGTCTTATGTTTCCGTATAAAAGCTAATAACGTTCGCTCAATTGCCATAACTCAAACACACGAGTAGGAATCAGCATGTCTGGTCGCGGTAAAGGAGGTAAAGGTCTCGGGAAAGGTGGCGCCAAGCGTCACCGAAAGATCCTTCGTGATAACATCCAAGGAATCACCAAGCCAGCCATCCGTCGTCTTGCTCGCCGTGGCGGTGTCAAGCGAATCTCCGGTCTCATCTACGAGGAGACCCGTGGTGTTCTTAAAGTTTTTCTTGAGAACGTGATTCGTGATGCTGTGACATACACGGAGCACGCCAAGAGAAAGACTGTGACAGCCATGGATGTGGTGTACGCTCTGAAGAGACAAGGCCGCACTCTGTACGGATTTGGCGGTTAGACAGACCGTCCTGACACAATACAAACGGCTCCTTTAGGAGCCACCAAATACAAAGAAAGTCATGATCAATATACATGAATGCCTTTTCAAGGTGTCTTACAAACGCTTACATCTCCCTCATATATTTGCTAAACAAAATGATTACACCATCCTCGCGCGTCACGATATGGGGCAGTAGCTTGGAAAAAGAACATTGCACTCAACTTCACAATACCCGCCCACCTGTGAACGTTACTAAAATCAGTTGCTCCCGAAGTCGAATAATAATTAAAGGTGAGGCCAGTTAAACTAGTGCTCACGCAGTCCCGCACTCCCGTAGTTGATTAAAAATTAAAGGAAAGGTCGGTTAAACTAGTGCTCACGCAGTCTCGCGCTCCCGCAGTCAAATAAAAATGAAAGGAGAGGTCAGTTAAACTAGTGCTCCAAAGTATATATATTTGTCGGTTTGCTAGCCAGCGAAATCGAAATGCTCAGTGATTTAATTTTGAATTACGCTTGAAGAAGGAGGAATAAAAATATGACTTTTTATTTCAATTTGAATTTCTGTTGGGTTTAATGAAGAACGAAGAATATACATTTGAATATGTCGGTTCAAATTCAGAACGAAGATTATATATTTGAATATGTCAGCTCTTTTCGAACTGCTCAGAAACAAGGTCTGCGTGTTTGCGCACACCATTTGGTCACGCTAAAGAACGAGGTCTACACGTATGTAAGCGCAATTGTTTTTTTTCGCGCTACCCACTGCGTTACTCTAAGAAAGAGGAATACACCACAGAATTTGCAATTTTTGAGGTGGTTGTAGGTCGTTTTAGGTGGTTTTAGGTGGTTTTAGGTCGTTCCATGTTTTAGTACTTACCTCAACGATAAACGATTTTGGCGCGCAACTCACGCACATTTGCGTCAAGTAAAAGTTTCTACGGCGTTGTTTCTATGATCTTGGTGCGTGTAAGCTCTGTACGGATTTTGCGGTTTTGGAGCGACAGTTAAACGCCTTTGCGTCGAGTAACGTATCGAAGGTCGTTATTTCTACGATTTTGGTGTGCGGAAACTTAATAAATTTATTTGGTCGTTGATCGACATTCGCATCCAAAGATTCTTTATCACTTCATAACATAAAATTGGAAACTGGGGTGGAGGGGTTCTGAGATGATGTTTTCATAGTTCTTATTCACCTCATCGTATCCAGCTAGTCAAGACTTTTTTATTATGTGGTGGCTCCTAAAGGAGCCGTTTTTGATGGGTTAAGGCTGATTTATGCCTTGGGTTTCTTCTCGGTCTTCTTGGGCAGAAGTACAGCTTGGATGTTAGGAAGAACACCTCCCTGTGCGATTGTGACACCGGCAAGAAGTTTGTTCAACTCCTCGTCATTGCGGACAGCAAGCTGAAGGTGACGGGGAATGATTCTTGTCTTCTTGTTGTCACGAGCAGCGTTGCCCGCCAACTCAAGGATCTCAGCACTCAGATATTCGAGCACAGCAGCCAAGTACACTGGAGCACCGGCGCCAACTCGCTCAGCGTAATTGCCTTTGCGGAGAAGACGGTGAATTCGACCAACTGGGAATTGAAGCCCTGCTCGAGATGAGCGGCTCTTAGACTTAGTGCCCTTTGCTTTTCCTTTACCGCGACCAGACATGTTTGTCGTGTAATGCGTTGACTGTTATCAAACAGAATAGCTATTGTACCAGCAACCTCGGTTACTTATAGTTCGTTAAATATGCAAGATAGATCGAAAGTCACCAATCACATGAATCTTCAGTAGTATGATAGACTAACAAGCAAACTGACCCACGGGGTTAGTATCGTAATAAACCAATCATTGATCGAGAATTTTGATCCGTATGGTAATAGATCCTCTCACGATTCTGATATAAATACAAGACGCGTTGCACTGCACATCTATTCATCTTTGTGATTTAACAAGATGCCAGCCAAAGTTGCAGGAAAGAAAGGCGAGAAGAAAGCCGGAAAGGCTAAAGCCATTGCTGATGGAAAGAAGAAGAGGAGAGGAAAGAGAAGGGAAAGCTATGCTATCTACATCTACAAGGTGTTGAAGCAAGTTCACCCCGACACAGGTATCTCCAGCAAAGCCATGGGCATCATGAACTCGTTTGTTAACGACATCTTCGAGCGCATCGCCACCGAAGCTTCCCGCCTTGCCCACTACAACAAGAAGTCGACCATCAGCTCTCGCGAGATCCAGACCGCTATCAGGCTGCTTCTGCCAGGTGAACTGGCAAAACATGCCGTCAGTGAAGGAACCAAAGCTGTGACCAAATACACCAGCAGCAAGTAAACTCACTTTGTGGGTTTCCCGCCAAAACAAACGGCTCCTTTAGGAGCCACCAAATGTTATGAAAGTCAGTCATTAACGTAATACGAGCTTAAATGAAAATGTTTCTCTTAATATCAACTATGACGGTTTGGATTTGGTTAGAGTTTTCCTTGTGTATAAGGTCTGTTTTTAAACTGACCGCGCAAACTGTTTCTTGACCAGGCGAAACAAAATGTAACAAATTAAATGAAAGAGCGCAGCAAACATGAGTCATTGATAGGACGGGTAGGGAAGCGAAGAGTATTGTTCATGATTTCCTTTACAAAGTGTTACATAAGAATTATAACTTTGAAGAACTAGAATTTTTTTCTATAAGTTATCACCAGTAAGTTCTCGATCACCTGCATCGTGATCGATCTACAATAGATCTCCGGATTTTGAAGCTTTTCTTAGCGGCCAACGCACTCCACGCGGCGGGTTCTTTGACGGAAATATATGTTAGTGGTTATTGGATGAGCTGCGAGACACAGACGGCCCGAAAAGCAATCGAGTAGTAGAGTCAGGCATTCACTTAAGCCCATTCTTTCATTCTCACTCAGTACACCTCAACTTTCAAAACATGAAAGATCGAGAGCTAGCCTGCGAAGCTAATGGTCTTGTGTGTGCTTAAAGCGTTAGTGATTAGTCCCAAACCCGCTTGTTTTTATGCTTCAAAGCGGAGCACAAATGCCGCAAGCTACATGTGATACTCGTCAAAGTTGAAGTTTCAAGAAAACAGAAAACTTTGAAAGCTTTAAGGAAAGACTGACGACTTTGCTTAGCCTGGAGATATTCCCCAGAGATCGATAGTCGCTCAGAGCGATAAAAAAGAGGCAGTTTCGTGAAAAAAACCTCCCTGCTTTGCCTGAGGGAACGCGATGCGTGACGAAGTTAACATCGCTATGTACCTAGTGTATCTGTCATGGACTGTCTGTAGGAAAATTGTCACAAATAAACAAGGACAGATTCAGGCACCCATTCTATATCGATGCGTAACATTACTACGCACTTATGCATCCCTATAGCAGCGATATCCTCATAAAACTTAATTTATCTGACGGTAAAGCGACCTTTATCGGCTAAAACTTTTAGTTAGAGCCACCACCAAATTTATCGAAAAGTTAAACTCGATTATCGAAGAGGGATTTAAAACTCAGTTGGTCATAACTTTTTCTTGAATGTGGTGGCTCCTAAAGGAGCCGTTTGATTAAATGAGGAGTTGATATCCTCCTTATTTCTTGGCCGCCTTCTTCGGAGATTTCTTCGGAGATTTCTTCGGAGCTTTCTTGGCGGGCTTTTTAGCTGCAGGCTTCTTCGCTGCTGGTTTTTTGGCCGCAGATTTCTTTGCGGCTGGTTTTTTAGCTGCGGGTTTCTTCGCTGCTGGCTTTTTGGCGGCGGGTTTCTTTGCTGCCTTCTTCGCCGCTGGTTTCTTCGCCGCTGCCTTTTTGGCGGCGGGCTTCTTTGGTTTGGCAGCAGGCTTCTTCTTTGCAGCTGGCTTCTTCTTCGGCTTCTTCTCCTTCTTTTCCTCCTTGGCCACTTTGAAAGAACCAGAAGCACCAACTCCCTTGGTGTGAACAAGCTTGCCACTAGTAACACCCCTCTTCAAAGCCATCTTCAAGTGCGAGCCAACCTCACCAACCTTGTAGTTAGCCTTGATGTACTTCTCGATGGCTTGTCGGGAAGAACCGTTTCGCTCTTTCAACGCTAAGATAGCAGCTTTGATCATTTCAGAATAAGGTGGATGCTCAGCTGGCTTTTTGGGCGCAGCTGGCTTCTTTTTAACTGAGGACTTTTCTTCGGACATGTCGTGTGCTGTAGATCCTTCGCAACAGAGACTAGTGATGATTTCATGGAGCGCGCAAGGTGATGTTATTCGTCGTAAACGAACCGCCGAGGAAACAGGGTTGTTACAAAATGGCGTCGTTCAAACTGTGCTAGTTTGCTTGACATTTTGATGGTTAACAAGCTCATTCAATAACTTCAAGTCCTCGCTAATAAAAAATATTTTAGCTTTGTTATAAGTTAAGCCTTTGTGTAAAAAATGAGCAAATTCTAAGACAGACCGGCATCTAAATTTCAACAACGACCAAAACCTGTTTTAATATACAAACAGGATTGAAGAAACAACGTTCGCCACTTAATGCACAACCTCGATAGGAAGTGTGCTTAATTTGGTAAATAAGGTAAAAGTGTCTTTTATTGTGAATTGATGACTCATGAAAAATATGTCATGTTTTTGAACTTAAAGAAGCCCATGAGAGTGACGACGAAACTTACCAGGGAGCGCTGATGATTTACATTATATTAGCGCCAAAAAAATTACTTGTCTCAGAGATAGATACATGAAAATGAGAAATGGTAAAAAAATAGAATGTGTAGCTTATCTTGGAGATAAAAATTAAATATTTTCCTATGAACGGCTTTAGGTTGGACAACTATGATTTCTGTGCGGTTAGGACTTGCCACTCAGAGAGTAGGACAATTTCAGATGGTATAATTTCTCATTTCATATTTTCAGCTTAAGGCTGTTAAGTTGGTTGTTGAGGGACTCATAGTTTGGTCATTGCTTTTATTCATGTGGTGGCTCCTAAAGGAGCCGTTTGTAATTCGAAGTGAAGTTCACTTATGCTCTCTCTCCGCGGATTCGGCGGGCCAACTGAATGTCCTTGGGCATAATAGTGACACGCTTGGCGTGGATGGCGCACAAGTTGGTGTCTTCAAACAGACCAACAAGGTAAGCCTCGCTAGCTTCTTGAAGAGCCATCACAGCAGAGCTTTGGAAACGCAGATCTGTCTTGAAATCTTGAGCGATTTCTCGCACAAGGCGCTGGAAGGGCAGCTTGCGGATCAAGAGCTCGGTGGATTTCTGGTAACGACGGATCTCACGAAGAGCGACTGTACCAGGTCTGTAACGATGAGGCTTCTTGACTCCACCGGTGGCAGGAGCGCTCTTACGAGCTGCCTTTGTGGCGAGCTGTTTTCGGGGAGCTTTTCCACCGGTTGATTTTCGTGCAGTTTGTTTCGTACGTGCCATCCTGTTCAACGACTCAGAATAACTGATGATGGGGAATTGTACATTGAAATTGACTTATACCTGGCGGGCTTACTTGTGATTGGCTCAAAATGAAGAGATTTGATTGGTTAGGTACGAAAGCTGTGAATAATTTCACAGATCTGCAATCTTATTTTGATCCGAAGTAACATGGAAGGTCGTTTTGGTATAACCTAAGTATTATCCTCGCTTTAAATTTAACATAAAGCATAATTAGAGAGAAAAACCAATTTTTAGCGTAGTTCACAAGTGACTTTTGGATGGAGCAGACTTGTTTGCCATTGAAACATACGCGTGCGGGATTACCGTGTGATTTATGTTAATACGTGTTAATATAACAGAAAAATTATGCTCAGATATTTGACTCAACCAATAGCAACCCTTATTCCCATTCTGTTTTCTGAGAGGTCCTATCTTTCTGTATAAAACCTAATAACGTTCGTTCAATTGCCATAACTTAAACACACGAGTGATAATCAATATGTCTGGTCGCGGTAAAGGAGGTAAAGGTCTCGGAAAAGGAGGCGCCAAGCGTCACCGAAAAATCCTTCGTGATAACATCCAAGGTATCACCAAGCCAGCCATCCGTCGTCTTGCTCGCCGTGGCGGTGTCAAGCGAATCTCTGGCTTGATCTACGAGGAGACCCGTGGTGTTCTCAAAGTTTTTCTCGAGAACGTGATCCGTGATGCCGTGACATACACGGAGCACGCCAAGAGAAAGACTGTGACAGCCATGGATGTGGTGTACGCTCTGAAGAGACAAGGCCGCACTCTGTACGGATTTGGCGGTTAGACAGACCATCCTGATACAAAACAAACGGCTCCTTTAGGAGCCACCAAATACAAAGAAAGTCATGATCAA
This sequence comes from Pocillopora verrucosa, assembly GCF_036669915.1. Classification (NCBI taxonomy): domain Eukaryota; kingdom Metazoa; phylum Cnidaria; class Anthozoa; order Scleractinia; family Pocilloporidae; genus Pocillopora; species Pocillopora verrucosa. The sequence continues at coordinate 15,039,047 of NC_089323.1, read as the reverse complement.
TAAACGTGTTAACATTTATGATGTATGTTTAGGTCACATGTGTATCTCGCTTATTAAGAATCTGGAAAAAAAATTCAATAGTCTTTTCCTTAAAAAAAAATACCCTATAGATTTTCATGCGTATCTAGCTTTAGCTGGAGCTATAGATCAATTCTCATTAAAGTCCGTTCCTTTTTTCAAATACTCGCGGGTCGTAGGAGTTCATATGACAATCAAGAAGAAGAAATTAGCCCTCAAACAAGCCCCCCCCCTCCCCATCATTGCGTTCTTTGTAAAAAATCGCTAAGAGAGTTGGCGGTTTTTAAACTTTTTACTATTCTTTTCCCCCCCTTTAGAGTGAAAATCTTATTGAATCAGTCCATCTGTAAGGTCTCCAAAATTTTTCATTGTATATTCATTAATACTGAAAATGGCGCGATTTTTGTGCCCGTTAGTGGTTGAGGCGCGGGAGCCGAAATCATCGGAGGCAATGAAGTTACCGACCACGATTTTCCTTTTCGTTTATTTACATGCAAAATTTCCGTGATCTTTTGAGCGTGCCTTTGAATGAATCCTTTATTAACTTAATTCCTCCCTCATCCTAATTCAAGGGCTCTTACAGAAAAGTATCGAGGTGATATCTTAGTCGATGTTGTTTTCGGCTAGAAATTCTTAAATAGGTCAGCGACTTGTCTCGTTGGTCAAGACTTTTGTATCATGTGGTGGCTCCTAAAGGAGCCGTTTTATAGAGGGTGAAGCTGATCTAAGCCTTAGGTTTCCAGTCGCGGTCTTCTTGGGCAGAAGTACAGCTTGGATGTTAGGAAGAACACCTCCCTGTGCGATTGTGACACCGGCAAGAAGTTTGTTCAACTCCTCGTCATTACGGACAGCCAGCTGAAGGTGACGGGGAATGATTCTTGTCTTCTTGTTGTCACGAGCAGCGTTGCCCGCCAACTCAAGGATCTCAGCACTCAGATATTCGAGCACAGCAGCCAAGTACACTGGAGCACCGGCGCCAACTCGCACAGCGATTTTTACTAAAACCGAATTCTTTCCTCTATCTTTAATAAAGTCTTTAAAATTGTAGCTCTGAAAACTTGTTAAATGACTTTAAACTGTCAATGACTTTTTTTCGTCTCATCAGTTTTCTTTTTAATATGTATTGATATTGTAAAAAGAGCTGGGAGGTAGTCTTAAGACTAATGCGCAGCACCGGTGTGCGTGATGATACGTACTGTACTGTATGGGACAAATGCAAAGAAAAAAAATAGATTTAAAATTTTAAAAAGCTTTTCCTCAAAAACTTGTCCAAAATAGGCCAAAATGCGTTAGGGAATGTTTCACAAATTTCTTAAATTTTCCAGTCGGGATACCTCCTGACTCTGATAATATTTGGCCTGGGTTGTTTTGGCCGGAGGATAGTTACTTTTCGCGGGATTCGTTTTTTTCTCTTCTTCCACGCTGTTGGCACTGTTCTGTCTTCACTCAAAACGCTTTTTAGCTGCGAACTAGAGCCAAATTTCGGCGTTAAATCAACTGACAGACATTAATAAAGGGGACAAGTTTATAAAATATCTGTGGTGCTGCATCGGTGGTGATATAAAAAAAATTAATCTTAGATCATTTGACATACATAGACTGGTTCCAAATAGATTCCCCCGTGGGTCACATGCCTCTGACGTCACATCGCGGGAATATGTAGCGCGAAATCTTCTGCATGGTACGATCAAACGTTACAATCATGGCAACATCCTCGGAGAGCGCTGCTTCAGAATCTTCCTTCAGGTAATGGTGGTAACTTGGATTCGAAGTGATTCTTTCCAATTTAGTTAACCTTGTCTTCAGTAAATACTCTTTCCTAAATCTCGGTTTTCTTATGATGTTTTCCAGCGATGAAGTCTCAAAGTTGATGGGCAAAGGACGCCGTCACCTTGTTTGCAACGAAGTCGTCCAGGCTGTCAAATGCTTTGAGGAAGCAACTCAGAAGTTGTATGTCTTCAATTTTTGTATTTAGGCTGTTATGTCCTCTTAAATTGAAGTGAAGCAATAGTGAAAACTTATTTTAAATGTTGGCCGTCGGTTTTGGGATGACATTATTGAATACACACTTCAAAGCCTGTCTATTTCAGTTTTCAAATGCAAGATTAACTTGGTTTCGACAAACGATGGAATTAAGACTCTGATCTTTTGATATCAGTCTGGATCAGCACTTGCTTAGCGGATGCTTTTAGACTTGTTTTCTTAGAACAAGGCCTTGAATCGTAAAAACTTTGCTATTCTGCACGTGGATCAGAGTTGTCCATTGTACATTTAAACTTTTACACAAGTACAAACAAAAAATTGTACAACTTCCATCCTGCTCATAGTAAGAGTTTTCAATTGCATGGACGGATGTGGCTAAACTTGACATGTGAGAAGCTTTTCGTGGGAGTATTACAACAATTTTTTTTAGCTTCTGTTGAAAACTTCCAATCTTGTGAATAATTTTTGGTAAATTTAGATTCCTAAAGGTGAAATATTTGCCATTATTATCAAAGCTACTTCATTTACTCAGTTTTTACCGCCTTTTACTTAAAATAGAGATGGAAAATATGGCACAGGAGCTGATGAATGTGGTGAAGCATATCTCTTCTTTGGAAAGGCCTTATTAGAACTGGCAAGGTAAATGTTATGATGATCATTGATGTCCCCTTCCTCCCTCCTCTCTAGAAAGACCTCTCCCCTGACGGACAGTTTCACACTACACAGTCACTTACAAAGTTTTCCTCATGAAAAAAGATTCTGGAAATTCTGGTGGTGGAAATTCTGGTGTAGCTGTAAATGCAATTGGTGTAGCTGTAAATGCAATTGGTGTAGCTGTAAATGCAATGCATATAATGCACACTTTTGGTGTGTTCCAGTTTTAAATTCCAGAATGAATGGCAGTTCTGGAAAGTTAGTCTAATTTTATGTTGGAGACTTTTCAGATGAAAATGTTATAAACAAATTAGGAATTTTGCTAGTTTTCACAACTTCCCCTCTTTTAATGCAATATTTTGGAAAATAAATTTGGAGAACGGTAGCATTCACAAACTTTAATGGATTACTTTTGCAGAGCAGAAAATGGTGTCCTTGGAAATGCACTTAAAGATGGTATGTTCAGTTGAGTCAGTTTAGTCTTTGGTGAAATTTTAAATCCAACGTATGTTCAATTGAGTCAGTTCAGTCTTCGGTGAAATTTTAAATCCAACATACTTTATGCATATAAAAGTAATGTAATATTTCTAACCACACTCAAATGCCATTAAAATATCTCACTTGAAACCTGCATATTTTTATGATAACTTTATATTGCTTTCTAGCTGAGCCAAAAAGTGAAGAAAGCAGTGATGAGGATGAGGAGAAGATGGGGGCAGGTGAACTAACTTTCCTTTTACAGTTGAAACTGTATTTAAACCATTTACACCCTAACATCAGTATGCATATTCTCCATACTGTTCTCAATACATTTCCTAAGGTGCTGGCAGGGAGAATTTGTTTAACAATCTAGAGCGTCTGTCATTGGTGATCATTTCCTTTTTCTTGTGATCTTAGTGTGATTTTGGGGGTGATATTGTAAGGAGAAATTAGATGCTGGTCACTCTCAGGGGTTAAAGGGTTAAGTGGTCACCTGTGGGGAATTTTGAGGTGACCGCCTAATACATGTGGGCTGCTAAATAGAGGTTCCACAGGCTAGAAAATGATTAAAAAAAAAAAAAAAACCTAAGAAATGATGAAAAAAACAAATGTTTTCTCACAACTAACCAATAATTGAACAAAAACTAGCTTTAAAATACTACTAACATTGATTTTGGGAGTTTAACATGGATTAAATTTTACCTGAGAGATTATTGTTAATGTCATCTAAGTGGTTGTGCTTTAAGTGACCATTTGATGGCAACTGTACAACCTCTTAACCCTTTACACCTTATCATCATTATGAAATTTCTCATTACTGTTCTTTATACATTTCCTAAGGTGCTTATAAGGAGAATTTGTTTAACAATCAGGAGCTTATTTAGTTGGTGATCATTTCCTTTATTTTCATGACTTAAATATGTAATTCAAGGGTGATTTTGTTAGGAGAAATTAAATACCAGCCACTCTTAGGGGTTAAAGTGCTAATAGAGACAACAATTACATTTTACATTAATGCTTAAAGAGGAAAAATTTCAGGACTTTGAAATCTGACTGTTTGAGATAGGGTGACCCCTTAATATGGTACTGCTTAATATAGATTCCACTATAATAAGGTTGTAGTACTTAAAAGAGCATTGCAAACTCACATGTACATTTTTGTGGGCTGCCAGAATTGGATTAGGAGATCTGTAACCCTGGAGAACAGTTTTGTTCAAATTCATCTTTCCACTCATAATGCTCAATTTCCTTGAAGAGGTCCAATTTTTATTTTACTTTACTGGGACTTTTGATTGGCATTGAGAGGCCTGGGTTCAAGACCTGGCCAGGTTACAGTGTTGTGTTCTTTGGCTGATTGCTTAACCCTCACAGTGCCTCTCTCTCTCCACCCAGGAGTATAAATGTGTACTGGGGGGAAGGGTGAGAGGGAGGTAACCTGTAATGAACAAGCATCCCTTTAAGGGGGGAGGAGAGGGGGAAGGGGGCTAGCAATATTTTTAGTTGCTTTATGCTACAGAAAATAAGCCAGGGAGATCTTTGGCAGTATGGGCCACTTTATGTAAGTGGAGACTTTAACTTTATAACAGTTTTTCTCTTTTTTTTATGCTTTTCAGTTGGACCCAAGATCAGTGAGATGAGTCCTAGTGCTAAAGACAAGATTCGGGAGGATGTACAAGATGCCATGGCTGAGAAAAAAGATGGCAAGTGGCAGAAATTTTTCATGAGTTTCACATGTTTAAAGCATGATTTCATTTTAATCAGAAGACTGGTAAGCTTTTATTAATTGCAGTAGAAGAAGAGAGTCCACAAGTGAATGATTTGGGTTAACCCTTTAACTCCCATGAGTGACCAAGACAGAATTTCTCCCCACAACATGATACAATATCAAGCAGACGAGTGATGAGAGTAATGAAATATATCACCTAGGGGAATTATTAGTTGATCCATTACCAGATTCTCTTAACTAACATCATTAGAATTGTATCTCAGACAGTAAGGAGACTGAGACCTTGGGAGTGAAAAAATAGTGAATGAAAATACAACTCCCACAAGTCTCAAGGATTAGCTATGCTCCAGTGTGTCTCGCAAACCACATACCCAGAAAGAAGAAAAATTATTAACCAAGGATTTGGTCTAACACTAAATTTACAGAACAGTCTAACATTCAAAGTTATGATGTATTTGTATATTCACTTTTATTAACCATTTAACACCCAGAAGTGATTAACATGTAACTTCTCCCTAGAGTGTGCATATGTTATCTAGCAAACAGGTGGTGAGAATACTCAAACTTATCAGGTACAAAATGTTATCTTGATTGAACACCAAATTCTTGTAACCAATTGACAAGGAAATGTGTAGCAGCTAAAGGAGAGAATTTACTATCAGATCTTAAAGGGTTTATGTTTGTGATTTTTAGGTGATGTCAAAGAGAAAGATAATGAACAGGACGAGACTGCAGCAGAAGAAACTAAAACAGAAAAGGAAATGAAATCAGAGGAAGAACCTAAAGAAAAAGCAGTGGAAGAGAAGGAAGCTGATAAAGATGGTGATAAAGGAACAGACAAGGATGAGAAGGGGGAGGAAAAAGGAGCAACAGAAGAAAAGAAGAGTGAAGGAGCTGAGAAAGATGCAGAAGAAGGCAAAAAGGGGAATGAAGAAGCAAAGGAGGATGAAGGAGGTAGGAAGAAGGAGGGAGCAGAAGAAGGTGAGGAGAACACTGAAGAAGGCAAGAAGGCTGAGGAAGATGATGAAGCGGGAGATGAAGATGATGATGAGGATGACGATGAAGATATGGAAGGTGTGGAGGAGGGAACTGAAGGAGAAGGAAAAGCAGATGGTGATCAGGAAGGGGAGGATCAAGAGGTGTGAGATGGTGTATTTGATTTAAGTTGTTTTAAATATCTATTTTTCCTGACAGTGGTGTCGGAATATTTTTTATTGATAGCTGATAAGGGAGAAGTTACTTGTTCTTTACCTCAAGGAGTTACAGGCTCAAATGACTTAGGGAACTGCTTTTTTTTTTTCAATAAGGAGGAAGTGGATGTCCCAACTATGCAGTTAGCTTGGGAGTTCTTGGAATTAGCTCGTATTGTTTTTGTGAGGTTTGTATCTCAACTTTTATATATTAACAACTGCATCACTTAGTGGAGGTTGGGTGCCTGAGACGTCCAGGAGCTTCCACTATTGGCAGCCAGCTCTTAGATAGAGAATGTCTCCCATGGTTGGCAAATCCTGGCAACTCAGCCATGAGCCCCCATGCAGGAAAGGGAAAAAGGCACCCATCACACTGAAAAAACAGTGGAAAGAGGGAGGGAAGGGGTGGGGAAAACTGCCTGGATGATGAGCTGTTACTCCAAACAATGCTGCAAATACACACTTAAAGCACATGCAAGAATGCCTCCAATGAAGAGCACATGGAATTCAGACGCATGCACATATGCAAAAAACTAGAGAACGTTGAATGCTCTTTGTTGTTAACTCTCTTAAATTGCATTTAAAAAAAAGAATGCAGTGTATGTAATTCAATGTCAAATCAGCAATTCTCCCCATCTCTTTGCCATACAATTCCTTGAAACTGGGTTGGGAGAATTTGGTGTTATATCAAGTGTAATCCTATAAGTTTTTTTGTTCTTAACATTTTACCAGTTTGTTGAATGGATAATGTTTTAAAAATTGAAGGGAAGCCACATGTAACCAACTTTTTATTATTAATAAGCTTTACACCCTAACATGAGTATATATATTCTTCATACTCTTCATAACACATTTCCTTTTTTACTAACAAGGAGAATTCATTCAACAATCCAAGCTTTTTAGGTTTGCGATCATTTCCTATATTCACATGACCTTAATAAATGATTCAGCAGCATTACTGTTGGGAGATATTAGAAGCAGGTCAATTTTGGGGGTTAACAGGATTTCAGGTTGTATTTGACTTTTAAATTGTGATGTTTTAGTGGTAAACAAAATTGATAAGGAGTAAACTGGCAGTAATATGGAGCTTCTCTTGGTTTTTATGATTCAAACAAAGGTAATTAACAAAAGTGCGACTAATACTTGCTAATAAGTTTAAGAAATTTATACACAAGTCAAACTATTTCTAATTCAAGTATTTAACCTGTGTACAATAACAAAAAGTCTCCAAAAAAGTCATTTCGGCCATCAGTAACACATTTTGTTTAAAATATTTATTACTGAACAGCTTGCTAACCCTTCAACACCCAGAAGTGATTAACATGTAACTTCTCCCTAATATTTCCATACACTATCTAACAAATGGGTTATGAGAAAACTCAAACTTATCAGGTAGAAGTTGTTATCTTTATCTAACACCAGATTCTTGTTACTATAATTTACAGGTAAATGTGTAGCAGCTAGAGGGGAGAATTAACAATCAGATCTTGGGAGATTAAGGGTTAATGACAGTTTTTAAATATTAATTTCCCAGTAATTATAGTCTTGTTCACTTTAAGACAAGAAAACAAAGAAGCTCAGTTGAATTTGGCTGAAGTTCACCTTAAACTTGGTGAGATCAAACTAGAACAAGGTAAGGGCTATTTCTGTCATGCTTGGGTTTACAAATGGTCATTTCCTTAAATATTTTCATTGTAAAAACCTTGTGATGGTTTGCTTGCAAATGGTCTTGTTAAAGTGCTTTTTAAATGAGCAAGTCTCTGCTTTTTTTTTTTCCAAGAACAATTTGTTAACGCTGTAGAGGAATTCCAGTCTTGTCTTGATCTTCAAACAAAACATTTAGAAGCTGATGACAGACTCATTGCAGAAACGTATCCTTTGATTTTCCAGAATTCCTTAAATGTGCAGTTTACTTTAGTGTAATACCCAATACCCCCCCCTCTGCTGCGCTTTCATTCAAGCACCTGATTTATTTGTTTATTTATTTATTAGTGATATTTATGCAGGCTGGCCCAGTTCAGCGTCAAGTTGAATGGGGGCATGCATGGGACGTACCAAGTAAAACAAAATGTATTTAGAAATATAAAATACAAAAGGAGCCCACAATGCAAATTACAATTTACACATAAGATATACAAATCTCAAATGCCTGGACTTCTTGTTTGAATGGAGTCTTTTGCATTTGTTATTGAAATAATCAATACATGTACCCTTTCACTTCATCTGATTTCAAATTAATAAATAATATACTGTTAAACACATTCTGATGTTAGCTTATCCTTTGTATTGACAGCCATTGTCAACTCCAGTATGCATATTCTCTATACTGTTCTCTATACATTTCCTTAGGTGCTGATAGGGAGAATTTGTTTAACAATCAAGAGCTTCTTTAGCTGGTGATCATTCCCTTTATTCTCATGATCTTAGTGTGTGATTCAGCAGTGATATTGTAAAGAAGAAATTAGAGGTTAACATCTTTAGTTTCTTATACCACTGATTAACCTACGATCATGATCCTCTTGCCTCTCCACCAAAGTAAAGTTAAGCTGACTGGGATGTGCGTCTGGAATAATAACTACATGAATAACATAATCAAAAGATTCTTCTGTTTATTCCATCTGTATTATGCTTTTCAGGCTGCAACAGGTAAAATGTTTTGTCTGTAGTACCTCTTATTATTGTTTAAAATCACTAGGTGTTCTTGAAAAAACAAAAGGCGAAAGGATTGCTGTACCAGTTTGAAAATTTCTTTCACCTGTCATGATTAAAGTAAGGATGATGCATAACTGTGTCTTACGTAGTTGAGAAATCGTGTTGAAGAGTTTATTCCTTTAACTGATCTCAAAGATCTTACAGCATGGGACTAGCTTACAGTTTACAACCAAATTACTCTAAGGCACATGAATTCTTTAGCAAAGCGTTAGAATGTATAAAACTCAAAACATCCAAGCTAGAGGCTCGTGTGGCAGAGTGGGAGTCAAAGAGCAAAGGAAAAGGAAAGGCATCAGATAAAGATCCTTGTGTTGTAGATAGAAAAGAGCTTGAGGAGCTACAGAACTTGTATCCTGAGATCAAAGCAAGAGTAAGTCATTCAGGGGGTCAGTTTAAATATTTCACTCCCATGATCTTATTACTAATTCTCCTTACTGTCTTCCATACTATTCTTATGATTTCAGTTGGGAGAATTTGGTATTGAATCCTCAACTGTCTTTATTCTCATCACTTGTCTGCTTGGCATTGTATAGATATTTATTTGTAAGGAGAAATTTAAAGAGTTTCTTGAGTTTGTGATCATTTTGCTTATTCTCATGACCTTAATGGGGTGATACTGTTGGAAGATATTAGATATGTATCACTCCTAGAGGTTTTAAAATAACCCACATGTACTTGCAGTGAAATGTGGTGATTATTTATCTGTTGTCTTTTTAAAGGTGGATGATGCTCAAGAAATGATGAATTCAGCTCCAAAAGAGGTAATTTATTGTGTTATGCTGTGGCCATGTAAAAAAGCTGTAATTTTTAACTCTTTGAATTTTGTTCCAAAATTGATTAATGCATTTATGTACTGTTTTGTGTTGCTTTGTGTCTATAATTAAGCCTGATTCAGAGACAACAGAGGGCTTTGGAACAAGTGATACAAAAGATGTTCCTGCAACCACGGTGAGGAAGAAATAAAATAACAAGATTTGCTCATCTCAAATTTTTCCTTTTATAGCCTAGAATTTTTTTTCAACTTTCACATTTTCTTTTTCTGAGAAAAATTTGTGTTCTGTCAGGATTTAACTAAGTTATCATTACTAAGCTAAAACCAAGCAATGATTCTTCTAGTACGTGTGGAAACCATCTCTAGAGCTCTCACTCTCTCTCTATAAAACACTTTCTGTTCTGTTTGGATCCAAGTAACAGCATTTCATTCTATTTGTTTACCAAATTTTTAAGATTGGGTATTATTTAGAATGCAAATTCTGTCTAAACCTACCTTACTTTCTGAGTTACAATAATGTAATAAGTTGTTAAAACGTTGTTTCCTTTCACTCATGTTAGTGTATTAAATTAGAAAGTTGGATTGCATGCAAAAACTTTACTCTCACTGAACTGCTCCTTTTCCAATTGTGGTTTTTAATTTCTATAGATACCAATTAAACAAACTGCTACTCTCATACAAGTTCGCAGAAAGGTAAGCTCCTTAAAATTACATATTGACACAACTCTTAAGATATCATAAGTGAGAGACAAGGTTGCCTGTGTGGGCCATGCTGATGTGCCATTCAGGCCAAGATGTGCAAACCAAGTTCCCCATTTCAGAGCAACTTTTTTTTTTTTAATCCTTTACATCCTAACATCAGTATACATATTCTTCATACATTTCCCAAGGTGCTGACAAGGAGACTTTGTTTAACAGTCCAGGGCTTCTTTAGTTGGTGGACATTTTCTTTATTCTCATGACCCTAAGGTGTGATTCAGGAATGGTAGTGAAGGGAGAAATTGGATTCTGGTCACTCCTAGGGTTAATGGGGCACCCAGTCCTTCAAGTGTCCTTGAGAGGAGGCTAAGTACCATTTATTTCTCTGGCCAAGATGTGCAAGCAGAGTTCCCCTTTTCATTGCTTCTCCCCTTTTGATGGGACACTAGTCCTTCACAGGTACCTAGTGGGGATTTTATCTACTCTCCCTGATAGTTTGCCAGGTACCATTTATTTTTGCGGGGACAGGAACTTAGTAAAAGTTGTCCCATGCGAAGGAAAGAATTTATTTACTCTCAATTCATCCTTCATGCTTGAACACTATTATTTATATTCTCCATACTGTTCTCTATACATTTTCTTTGATACTGACAAGGAGAATTTGTTAGACAATCAGGAGCTTCTTAAATTGGTCATCACTTTATTTCTTCTCGTAATGGTTACATTGGATTCAGGGCTGTTACTGTAAGGAGAAATTGGAAGCCAATCACTCAAAGGGGTTAAAGGATTAAGGCTTAAAACCAGGATGGAGATATTTTTTAAATTTTGTACACAATTGTTTTGCCTGTGATTTTGTCAACAGTCCCTGATAGTTTGCTGAGACAATTTATTTCTGTGGGAACAGAAGCTATGCAGGGTTGACTTGTGCCAAGGAAAACAACTTATTTGTCCTCAATTAAGGCTTAGAACCAAGACAAAGAGTTTTTTTGGAATTCCTTACAGTGAAGTGAACTAAGTAAACCAAATTCAATCCCAAGATGCTATTAGTAATTCTTCTTACTGTCTACTTGGCTTATACTATTTTGCAAAACAAAACAAACAAAACCAGGCAAGATATGACAAAACTAAATGAATAATAGATATTTTTTGTAATAAGGTAATTAACAAGGATCGTTATTCATTTTGCAAAGTAGTAATTTAAGAAGAGTTTCTATTTTGTGTAATTGACTACTAGTGCACTTCACAAATTAGTATCTCACCTAAAATTACTATTTTATGAAATATATTTTAATACTGTTTAAGAAATAAAAGGAGGTCAAAATCTTTGGTGATATACTAATTTGTAATGTTTGAATGTGTTTTTTGTGAAATGAAGCAACACCACAGGTTGAAAATGGTTGATTTTGAAAATAGTAACTCTTCTGGAATAGCTACTTTGGGAAATGAGAAAAAAAATCCTTCTTATGAATTGATGATTACTCCAAATCCTTGTGAAAGTTATCTTTACCTATCTGCATCATACCATTATGCTATCAACATTGCTGATCCTAGCAGTATGCAGGATGTGTGTTATATGAACTTTGTAATAGACCACGCTCGCCCATGGAGTCTCTGTGGCTCAGTGGTAAAGCGTTGGATTGCAGAATCTGAAGGTCTGCGGTTTGATTCCTCATGGGGACTCAGAACTTTTTCTTTGTCCCCTACTCATGAAATGATGGAAAACATCTTTCTTTATTATTCCTTTAGTTTCATTATATCTTGCCTGGTTTTGTTTCATGTCATTTTGTTTCGCAAAATAGAATAAGCCTGTCTGCTCTACAATTCTCAAGACATTGGTTTTAAGAATTGGGTATTGAGTCCACCAAGTAATCCCCTGAATGATGTTTTTCTTTATTCTCATCACTTGCCTGCTCAGTATTTTATTGATATTGTGAGGAGAAATTCTCTCTTGGTTGATCATAGGAGTTAAAGTTTGTGTTATGTTTCAACTATTCATTCTTGTGTGCTTGAATCTCCTAGAGGAAGCCAGAGGAAGAGAGTAGTAGTTCTGGTGCCCAGGACACAGAGTTACCAGTGAAGAAAGCTCGGCAAGAAGAAGAGCCGCCAAAACCTGTACCTACAGTTACAGAAAATGGACATGATCCTAGTGGAAATGGAACAGCTTCCTCTGAACAAAAGTGAAATGTAATTATACTTGTGTAAATAAACCAGTTTGTTCGCTGTAATAAGATTAATAAACTTCACAATTATAATTGGACTTGGTTTCAGATGTTTTTGCTCCACCCAGCCATGTGACTACATTTGCCACTACTGAAAGATGAAAGCATGCATATTCCCTGGTTCTAAGTAATCAAGACTCTTTTACAAAAGTAAGGACAGTGAATCAATTTAGTCTCAAATGATTTCCATCCTTATTTTGAGAGAAACAGAAGGAAAAGATACAAACTGGTGGGAACTTGCATGTTTCAACAGATTAAATACTGCCATTTTGAAAACACAACCCGAGGTTTGCCTTTCACCGATTAGATTCAAACCACGACTGCCTAAAATTCTTTTCATAGGGGGGTTGGGCCACCTGTATTTCTCTAAATTCTGTATATTTCTCCAAATTCTGACTTGCCTACCAGCTACAACACTCTTTTCCCTACTCCTGTTTTCATCTGGCCACTTAAATTCATAATCTTTTCCAGACCTGCCATAGTAGAGAAATTGTAAATGTAGCCTGAAAACTCTGCTCAGACAAAATTAATTTGCATGTTTTTAGAGAAAAAGGGACTTGTGTCTAATTTCTCCTTACAGTAACATTGCTAAATCGTTAATGTGCAGCTGAAAATGATATATTGATATCTGTGCAATATAAATTACCAAACATTATTTTATCATTAAGACCAAGAGAGTAAAGGAAATGATCACCAAACCTAAGAAGCTTTGTTTGATGAATACCAGTACTTGTCACTCACTTTTTAGATCCAAATTGCTCAAAGGCAAATTTAAACTGAGAGCTTTGAATAACATTAACAGGAGATACTACCTCACAAGCTCCTTGCAGTGTGAACAGTTAAGTCAATTCTAGGGATCCTGATACAAAGGTTTAAGTTGCACAAATTTGTTTTCTTCAAACCACTCACGTGAAGACAAGGCCATATCTAACAGAGCTACTTTCATGAAGTTGGGAGTGCCCAATATTAGGGAAAACTAAATTGCTCATTCAAGAATGTCTGAAATAAAAAACAAGCAAACAAAAAGTACGACGACTGCATCTAATTCCATTTTATTCTTTAAATTTTATTGCCCTGGGTTAATTCTAGATTATAAATAAACATACAAGGCATGTGTAACATTCTAGAATATATATATTTTTTCAAACTTTAAGAAACAACCAAGGGACATTAAAAACATACAGTGACTACCGAACATAGAATCCGAACACTGGTTGCTTTGTGATGGAAATCATTTTGGAAGACACACAACTAAATTGCAATGATATTTCTTTGCTGAGAATGTCTCACAAATAAATAAATTTATCCTTTTCTAGAATTGGGAACCTTTGCATAATCCAAAACTACTGGTAATTTCTAACTGTTCAAGGAAACAAATTATGCAGATGTTTACAATTTTGCAGGCACATAAATCTTTTTTTAAGATAAAAACATGAACACAGCGATGGAACTCCAATCGGATAATATAGAGAACTCTCATGTCAAGAAATAAGAATTTTCAAATTTAAGATTGCACAATTTACAAATAAAACATTTAACATGCCTGCTATAAAAAACTCTTTATGCAGAAATCTACTGTAATTGAATTGTTTTATATAAATAAAAGGGTTTTCTGAAGTAGATCTAGAACAATACAAGGAACAATAAGAAAAAAGGCAACATGCAAGATGCTGTCTGTCTGTCTGTCTGTCAAGGGCTTGCCTGTTCCTCTTCAAGAATGTTCGATATATTAAAGTCACTGTTCTGTACATTTTAGGATAACTTAGGTACATAATAGTTTTTTTTTTTGGTTGGTGGATTACTCTTCAGAAATCTGCAAATTCTTTTGCGCACTTCTCAGAGGTAGAGATGCGCAGTGGTTCTTCCTCATAATCGTCAAAATTGCTTGGATCTCCTGGACCTTTGCACTTGGGAATAAAGGGGGCTTCAACCTGCATCATGACATCAAGAAAATTACTTAGCACAATGGGGCTGCCAACAAGTTAAAAAGTAAAAGGCAAATAAGAAATATTATGATTATATCTCCCAGTTTGCACATGCACTGGGATTGGTCAATCCAGTAGGCTGTATTTTCACAGTACATTCAACTCAATTCAACAGTTTGTTTGAATTAAAGAGATATAATAAATATATTCCTTGTCTCATTTTCTCATTCCCTACTGAAAGTTACTGAACCTGGTTTATTTGGCTTGGATTTTTTACAATACATCTGATTGCAAGTAAAACTTGGTCCCTATCTGACAGTACAGACCTCAAACAAGGTTAGAAAGAAGTATGTAGGTAGTGAGGTTATTGTGGATGCTTTGTTGTTCTGTCAGATCACATGCTAGAATGGAAACCATTTAGATAAAAAATGTTCCTAGGGATTGATGAATTTTGCACAAACCTTCAACCAAACGGGAAAATGGCTATTTTATAATTTATTTATTTATCTATTTTATATATTGGTAGTATTCCTTACTTTTCTTTGATAGATAGCTATCCAGTCTGTGGAACTGAACCACTTGTGACCACGGATGTCTCCCACGCCATTCTTTAGATTCCCGTATCTTTTTGTTAGGTCAACTTGCAATAAATTTCGAAGCAAGTCTTTCAGATCAGCTGTGAAATGAGATGGGAAACGTACCTGGATGCAAAGGGGGTTAAACAAAAGATTGCAAGTATTATTAACAGAAGTACTATGATGTCTGAAGCTAACAAAAATCGGAGTCTCCCTTACACTTCCTTGAACACCACATACATGAACCTAAGCAAAGATTTCAATCATTACATCACAATTACCTTGCCAGAGACAATCTTTTCATAGATCTGAATTGGCTGGTCAGCAAAGAAAGGAGGGTAACCAGCTGCCATTTCATAGATAAGGACACCTAATGCCCACCAATCTACAGCCTTGTTGTAACCCTGAAGAGAAAATAAAATGGTTAACCCTTTACACCCAAACATCAGTATGTACATTCTCCAAACTGTTCTCTTCACATCTCCTAAAGTGTTGAGAGGGAGAATTTGCTGAACAATCAAGAGCTTCTCATAATAGTTGATCATTTCATTTATTCTTGTGACTTTCATCTTTGATTAGGGGGTGATATCATGAGGAGAAATTCAAGATAGTCACTCTTTGGGGTCAAATGCTTAACATCATAACAGGTTACATGTACCAACATTACATAGAATTTCATTAGTTTTATAACTTCAGAGTTGACTTCTTGACTTCCAACAGTGATTAACCAAAGGAAAATCTAATGAAAAGATTCATGCTTTGCCAATGATGAAAATGAAGTAACAGGGTTTGTACTCTTCTTCAGACACAAATTTCAAGAAATTTCCCACGATTTTTCTGCACTTAGACTTTTCCAAGACTCCAAATTCCACCTTAAACCCTTTCATTTCCAAGACTTCAAAATCAGTTCTCATTACTGTCAACCTACAATTCTTATAGTGTACATTATGAAAACTTTATTGCTTGATTTATGCAGATTTTCAGAACTTTCCAGGACCTATAGTCTGTTATCAGGACTTTCCAGCCCTGAAAAATTCCAAAATAAAATTTCTGGACTTTTTCCAGAATCCCAATGAACCCTGAAGAAAGTAATGAGGCCTTTACCTTGCTGAGGATGATCTCAGGAGCTAGGTATTCTGGAGTGCCGCAAAGCGTCCACGTTCTCCCTTTGACTCTCTTGGCAAACCCAAAATCTGTTACCTGCAGAATGATAAGTAAATTATCCTATGAACCTCCATAGAACAGTTCTGCAGAGGAGAGAAAAAGCTATCCCACAAATATTGGATTAGCACATTAACTTCGCTACTAATTAATTTACCTTTAAGTAACCTTTCTCGTCAATGAGAAGATTCTCTGGTTTTAGATCCCTGTGGGAGAAGATAGAAGTCACATCAAAACAGAAGGACAGACCTAAATGTCTGAAAAGTCTTATATAATTTAAATGGTTAACAACTACATCTCAAAATTTAAAGTCAAGCCCTTAATCCTAAGATGCAATTCATTTGATATTGAATAATTTTTGATGTCCTCACAAATATGCCAGAAAATGCAAATAAAAAGGGAGTTGTTTTAGAACTGTTTCAACCAAATGAAACAAATGTTTTTTAAACCGACAAAGAAAGGATAGGGAGTCATCAACAACAGTATTATAAGTCATACAGAGAGCATGTTAAAAACAAGTGTTCAGCTATCAAATGAAAGAGCAAATATGCAAAATGCACAGCAAAGTAAAAAATATAAAACGCTATGGAAAAACCACAAAAATGTCTTAACAACTTTCAGCACAGGAACATAACAGGAAACAAATATTGCCACTTCAAAATATTCAGGATCATATTGGACCAGAGTTGTTATTTTACCTGTATATAAGGTCTAGAGAGTGAAGATACTCAAATGCCAAAACAATTTGTGAAGCGTAAAACCTTGAGTGTGTTTCACTGCAACAGAAGAAAAGATGACACTAAAATAAACAAATGGTCCATTCCGGACATTCCAAACTTACCTGGATATTTGTGCAATATTTAAGAAGTCTCTATGATATTTAGAAAATTTAGAGATATTAAAGCTTTCCTTAGCTAACCATGTGTATTTTTTGCTGTTTTCCAAACTTCTGTAATATTTACCCCATGAGAAGCCCTTTATAGCATAAAAATAAAATAAAGTTGCTTTTACAGTCTTTATATACACAGTGCCAGAAGGAACAGTCCCTTGCAAACTTTTTCAGTTCTCACAAACAAAATTTTGGAATAGGTAATTCAAAATCAACCCATTTTTTTTAAAACCAAATTTGACATATTGAAATGGTTCTATTTTGAAGATATTAAAAAAAAAAGAATTTCTGTAAAGATAAGATGTGATATTTGTGGTAAGGGCTAGGTGAGTTAAACCAAAGCAGTGCTGCCCATTGAAATTTAGCTCCCTATTACACCTTATTTGCCTGGTTTTAACTCTCTGACCCTCGAAACAGCATGGACAAAGTAATTCTGGATAGAAGTTACAGATTTAGTTCACTAATTCTACAAATATTAGGATATTACCTGAATCTTCCAATACGTCGTAGATGAGAAAACATCTCACCACCAAGAACAAATTCCAGAACCATGTACAAGTTGGAATTATCCTGAAACAATCACAAAGTTGTGACATCTTGGAATATGAATATTCATCCCATTGCCTTCAATGCCACTCTAGAGGTTGCATGGAAGACTACTCGTGAACAGTCAAAATACAGAAAGGTTATGTTGGCCCTTGAACATGAACACATTGGAAAGAACAATCGCTCAGGTAAAATTTTCAAGTTTTCCCCAACACATTGCCTTCTGAGAAGGTCACAAGTAAATGTTGCTTTCTAAGTGGGCTTGCATGAGGCCGATCATGTAGATGTTGAAAAGCATTTTCTGCTAATTATTGTGTTTGCAATCTTAATTATAGTGAATGTGTAAGCTTCAGTGAACATTCTTTTTATCTACAACCAATCATGTTTTTAAGTAATGCTCCCACATCATTCTATTACGTAAAACGTTTTAAGGTACAAAGGACTGGTCTGTAACAAAGTACTGTACATGACAAGAAAGCACCAAATTTTAAGACAACAACCAATAAAGCCTCAAAGGAGAACAGGAGTATTTCATGAACTAAATAAACCAGTGCCTATGAAGATATTAAGCCAATGCCATACAGTACTGAATAACAAACAAAACCTTCAAGTTCTAAGAAAAATAATCATTGTCAAGAGTGCATTCGAACAGCAAATGACATACTCAAGTCTTCCAGGTTCACACATAAAGTGAGTCCTATTAACAACATTCTCCTATATTTTCAATGAGCCTTTGTTTCATCTGGCCAACATACTTATCATGATGGTATTAACATATACATAGTTGAATATATGAGGAATGTATCTGTCTTGGGTCAAATATATCTAACATTGAAAATAAGCACCTTTACCTGATTTAAATTTAATCTAGTGATGGAATAAATACTCGTCTTATGAAATTAAACAAGTATACTCCATTGCAGCTAATTGATCATGAAAAGAAGTTTACTTAAGCAAGCAACCAACCTTAAAATGCCATTCCAGGTTCACCAGGAATGGAAAAGTTATTGCTTGCAGAATCCTTTTTTCATTTAAAGTGTGTTCCACTTGCTTCAACTTCACCACCTACAAGTTTGAGGCAAGTCACCAGAGTTAAATGTAGTCCAAATCAAGATTATTAATTTATCATAACACCTGTTACATTAAAAATTGGTCCCCAAGCCTTACAAAATGCAATCATTCACACCGAAGATGATCAACTACTGCAAACACAGCGCATAGAGAATGCGGTAAGTCGATGTCTGGAGAAATACTTGGTAAAAACCTAGGTCCAGTACAACTATTTTTTTTTAAGTTGTCTTAAAACGTGACGAACGCATGTTAAATTAACTTTTGAAAATGTGTACGGCAGCTTGTTATTAACAACTTACACTGTACATTTCACATGACGGACTGAAATTTGTGAGCATCACAGACGCATTTGTCAGATAAAGCAGAGTGATTTAGGGACCAGTTAAAAGAATCAACGGCAATGATAAATGTACAAAACGAGAAGTGACGATTCGTAACGCTGAATTTTCGCGCAAGTTAAACATATACCACTGTCAATCAGTCTCTCGAAAACTAATCCTCACACAGCTCCCTTACAAAATAAGCTTACATGCATCTGAATAAATCTAAAATTACCTTCTGTTTATCTAAAATTTTCATAGCATAAAATTTGTTGCTGCTCTTATGTTGAACGAGCATAACCCGACCAAATGATCCAGTACCCAGGGTCTTCAATCGCTCGAAGTCCTCCAAACTAGCCGTATTCTGAATGCATCAAACAGAAATGACATGAAAGACATGGAAAATCAACAAAGAAAATATACTCTTGTGAGAAAACCACGGTTAGGTCTGCAAAATACAAAAAACTTAAAATAATACTGTTCTGCTTTGAGCACGCCAAGAAATCAAGCACAATTGTTCGTAACACGATCTCTCAAGAACAGAACACCGTTTAAAATAATTTGCAAGTCTCACCCAACAAAAGCGTACACGAAAAAGGTGAATATATTTTAGTTGAAACCGAACGAAGATGTGACTGTATAATTAACTGAATAAAGAAGAAATTGCTCACCTGAGAGGGATGGTCCCATTTTTGATTGAACTCCTCTTTGGCCTCGGTCAGGAAAGCTTTTACTTAAGGACAAGAAACGAAAACAAAACATTAAGGTTTTTTCGCTTGGTTGAGTATAACAACAGATGCCCCCGCTAAATTTATTATACCATTTTCTGGGTCTCCTCTCTTCGTCGGAGTGTTGCCCATCTCTCAAAGGGCGACCTCTTGTGAAAGCTTCTTTAAAGCTCTCGTCACGATGAAAAATATTGATACCCAACACACAAATCTGCCTAAAATGACTCGCGATCTTGTTCAGTATTTTCCGCTCTAGCTGGTATCAAAGAAACAGACGACCTTCTGGCGAAAAGATAGACCTACTAGTGACGTTTTCCGTTTTCACAACGACGCGTTTTCATTGGTCGGCTGTAAACGAAACAATCGGAAACATCTAAATATGGAGATTTTCGGCAATGTCCAGCTGAACGAAACAGAAGCGGAGGAGAATTGCCACATAAATTCTAGGAAGGTTTGGGTTCAATTTGTTCAAAGATTGACGCCGAATGATGAAAAATGCATCATCGATTCTTTAATTTCACCAGTTTGACGAGTCATTAGGTCTAGGTAATGGTTTATTTATGGGGAAAACTATTTTGTTGACTAAAAACTCAATAATAAGACAGTGGAATTTTCCATCTACCATGTACCCAAATTAACAGGGTTAACCAAGGATTTTTAAGACGAATATCATCACATTTTAATATGAATGAAGCTACAAAAAATGATTATTTTTTTCTCGAATATAGTTTTAAAAAGATCATTAAAAAATAAAGTGGGAATGCTGAATAAGACAAGCTATCATAGTTTGAGCTAAGATGTCTAATAAATTATTTTCCGATAAAATTTATTTTCCAATTCAAAAATGAACTTCAACTATCACCATAAGTTTAGTATTATACTTAAAATATAAGATGACAGTCATGTTTAAGATTGTTCTTTTTAAGGGAGTTGTACCCACTTTTTAAATTATTATTCATGAGCACTTAAAAGACAAAATCTGGAAAACCTGAAATACTCTCTCTTTACCTGTCACATTGTTCTATATAATTACATGACACATCTAAGGATGGGTAGTGAGGCAAGTGCATATCCTATACATTTTGCTTGAGTTTTTTTTAAGTTTATGGAAATCTTTTCATCCCAAGAGCTTGCCTTGTGGAAATGACACCACTTATTAGCATGATAATGTTAGTAAAAAAAACTGTACTGTTTAACTTTTCCAGTCTTACTTTCTATGGAGCAAGAGAAAAGCTTCCACTAGCTACCAAAGTGATGACACAGAAGTCTACTTTTTTAAATTGGCTAGTTGTGTTATCTAGATGGAACAAAGCATTATTTTTTGAGAAATTCTGATTGCTTTTGTAACAAATGAATAATTTCCCCAATCAAGCGTTTAGGGTAAAATTGGAATGATTAACAGCAACTTGGCATTGGCTTTTTGTCACAACACCAAATTCCACTCAGACATTTTAGTCCATATACATATAGTTTGTCATGAGAAGCACTAGTACTCAAAGGAATTATCTGCAAGTGCTTTAAGTTTAAGCTAATTCATGGACATTTCCTAACAATTCTGAAATACCACAATGATAAAAATAAAACATTGATGTAAAACTTAAGAGTTTTAAACTCACAAGATTTGATTGTTAATTCTATCCTCTAGCTGCTACATCCTTCCTTGTAAATATCTTATGACAATTTTGGTGTTAGGTCAAGTTAACTACTTCTACCTGATAAGTCTGAGTATTCTCATTTCCTGTTTGCAGGAGAATGTACAGATATCATAAGAAGAATTTACATGTCAATCACTTCTAGCAGTTTGAGGGTTAACCAAGGGTGCCACAAGGATAACATGAATGAGCGCCTTGGAGAAGTTTTCCATGAAAAATATTTCAGTTTGGCATTGAACACAGGGAACAACATTTCCCCAACTTCTCCTCTTTTCCAGCTATATTGCTCAGTCATCATTTCATGTCTTTGAAGAAAAATCATTTTGTAACTCGGAAGCATTTCCAGAAAAAGTGAGACATGGCTATCAAGTATCCTTACACCTATAACTCCCAAGATCTGATTATGAATTCTCACCTCTAGCTGCTACACATTTCTTTGTAACTTAGCTATGAGAATTTGGTCTTAGATCATGAAATCATTTTCTACCTGATAAGTTTGAGTATTCTCACTACTTGTTTGCTAGATAAGGTATGGATATTATTGGGAGAATTTACCTGTTAGTCATTTGTTATATGGGATTAAAGCATGGCCAAGGTGTTTACACAATACTGAAACTCCTTTTTCCTTTTTAATTACTTTGCACCAGACAAAAAGAAAAACATGGAAACACAACTGAAGCCATATAGCTTTTGCATGGATACATCGTTATAAAGGACACATCAAGATATTGACTTCTACTGATAAGAATATTTGCTGGTTCATGTGTGGATATTATAGGGAAAAATTACATGTTAGTCACTTCTGGGAGTTAAAAGGTTCAGCATGCTATAAGGGTTCCTCTCTCTTCCTCATAAAATTGATTTCATTTGGCAGCAGTCTTCAAAATCCATGGCCCAATGACACTGTGCTAGCTACTCTTAATCAAAAATTATTTGCAGAAGGCAAAGTGTGTTCAATGATTGTGAGACAAAATCAAGGGGATTATTCAATGATATTTACGGAGCCTGAGGTGAACAATTGTTTTAGTGATTGTTCAGGTACCTTTGAATTTTGATGTAACTTTATTGTGTTGTTAAAAACATTCTGTTAAAAAAGTTTTGATAACTAACATTGAGATAAGCAGCCAGTTTCCACCATAATTTAACAGGTTTATTTAATTCAATCAGCAAAAACTGTATATTTTTCTTTCGGAAAGTGTTACAAAAAACTTAGTAGCATCTTAAGTGCAATTCTAAATTGGATTCTCCTCTAGCACATTTATTACTTCCTTAGTAACACTAACAAAACGCTAGGCAGCCGCCCTTGAACACAATCACTAGGCACGAGATGATTATAGCAAGATATGAAGCAATCTCGACCAATCAGAACACGTGTATCTCTATAATCGCTGCATCAATGATACTGAACTGTCATCCTCTTTTGGTATATGATAAATCGAAATCAAAAGGAAATTTTATTAGCACTCACATCTAAGAAGTGAACCATGTCTCATGTACCAACCCCACCCCCTCTACTCCCTATCTCAAAATACAAATGTCAACCAAGCAACAACAACTCTAAACATTTATGTCACAATTATTACGCAAAAAACCCTTAAATGTGAAATGTAAAAAAATATTTATGGCTTTACCTTGGAAAATTTAATTTAAGTCACAGATTATTACTATTAAGGGTATCATCTGGAGATAAGTAATAAATCTTATCCAGAATCGTCTCATAAATTTTCTCTCAATCAATCAACACTAAAATATTTCCTGAGTAAAGGCAGACCTCGACAGCGCGCAATGTAAAACCACTAACACTTTCTGAAATACAATTCAAGTACCTTTAATTCTTAAACCGATTAAAATCGCTTTCTGGTTCTTAAAAGTTACTTGTTACTGTCTACCACGAAATGACCTTTAAAATCCTTGATCATGAAGAAGCCATTTAGGAATTCCGGCGGCAAATAGCTCACAAATAAGTACAATGAACTTTAAGAGTATTTATTGTGTGAATAAAGAATGTGGAAACAGTAAGGTGAAGTGGAAAGAGGATCTTTTTCGCATTAAACTTATTAAATATCTCGAATGGGAAACTCCGTTACGCACGAAGTAATTTTTGATAGAAGAGCAATAGTATCAGTATTCTCAACACGCGCGGTTGCTTTGAGATCGAATTGACGTCAAAAGCACTTGCGTTCACTTCTGGAATGCAATTTATGTTTACTGCGCTTGGTTTTCAATCGAATTCCATCGAACAACCGCTCGTTACATCATGTCTACTTAAGTTACAAATAGCCATTTCCTTCTCAGTATCGTTCAAGGACAACAGTAACTGTTTTAACAACCAAAAAATGCGACAAAATTCTTCTACTTACTAACGTCATTCTTGGGGGCTTTCTTTGCTAACGGCATGGTACTCCGAAATCTGGTATCAGCGCTGCAGGAATCTTGAACAGCTTTTTTTCGTCAGTGCCGGCTGTGGGTGGAATTTGAGCACAGAATTGTCAGGTAAACGGCTGTTGATGAAGTGAAACATTCCAAACGAAGCTCTTTTTCGCCGTAACTTTTGCTTCGATGCCTTTTCAGCCTAAGGGCTTTTTGTTTTGTCAACTACACAGCACGCTCTTTATAAATATTCGCTCGTTTGATTTTGATTTCTTTTTTACCTGTTTCCGCTGTTATCAGCCGAACTACCCCTGATATTTCTCTCCTTTCAAGTACCTCTTGTCTTCAAAATTAGCACGGCTCTTTGGAAGGAGGAGGATTTTTTTTTGGCTTCAATGAACCGTCCACGATAGTGATCAAACCGATGAGATGTCGTATGCTTGAGTACTCCCTTGAGGCTTGAACTTCGTTTTGTAATAAACAGAATTGGGGGAGGAGCTTTCTTCGACAATCGTTAATTTATGTACCACACTGTTTATATTTTACAAATCTGCATAGCTTACACACAGCTACACTTAGTTACTCTTCTATGCATTATTTACTTGCGTTTTTCGAAATAATTTTTTAACAAGTATGTAAAATTCTTTCCCTAAGTACCGGTACGAAACAGAAATTGACATGTTAAATTTCACACTCATTTGCGATCCTACAATATCAAGGTCGAACCAAAACAAGCTGTTATTTTTAGATACATTCGAATGTTTAAAAAGTTTACTCTTTTGTCGCTATGGCAATTACAGAAAAAATCACGGCTATTGGGCATGGTACGCCTATTGACTTTTTTTCAAGCTCGGACTATGAAATTTTGTGTTCTCCGATTAAAGAAATGGAAATCACTAAGATTCATCTACATAAATATCGTTTTAAGCAAAATAAATATCGTGTCGCTCAAACAGGAAAGTATTAGACATGTGCATTGCAGAAACAATTCAATTATAAACTCACATTCCCTAATTAAATTAATTGGATTACAATGATATAGTGATTTCCTGACAGAAATAAGTCCTAATCTAGCAACAGGAGAAAATTTTTGGAAGCTTTTACCAGTTTTAAAACTTCTGAATTCTTGGGGACAACATTATAAAAAAACTCCATATCAGACAAAACTTACCCCAAAACATTGTAAATCAAATGCAGAATTTTCTTTGGATTCTTTGTATTTCTACTTGCTCTGGGATAATAAACTAATGGTGTATTAAAAAAAGTTTAGAAACCACTTTCTGCAAAACAACAATTCACTAGATGATTCTGAAAAAAAAAAAGAAAGAAAAGAAATGAGTCAAGATGTCAAAAATTTTGTGCTTTTTTCAACCCTTTGAGCCCCTAAGAGTGACCAGCATCTAATTTCTCCTTACAAGATCACCCCTGGTTAGAGGAAATTGTTAGGGTAAAAAGGATTAATGTAGGGTAGATGAGTATTGTCTCTTGCAGGGTACCATTAACCCTTTACACCCTAACATCAATATGCATATTCTCCATACTGTTCTTTATACATTTCCTAACGTGCTGTCAAGGAGAATTTGTTTAACAATCAAGAGGTTCTTCAATTGATTATCATTTCCTTTATTCTCATAACCATAATGTTTGATTCATGAGTGATACTGAAAGGAGAAATTAGATGCTAGTCACTCTCAGGGATTACAGGGTTAAGACAGTAAGACCAATAGATAAAAATCCATCGCATTGCTGGGGAGTGGCAGGTTCATATTTTGTCCAAACAAAAAAACAATATTAGGCTTCCCTTCTGCTAAGCCACACATGGAAACTTGTACAAGTTAACCCTTTAACCCTTTGACTTCCATGGGTGACCAATACAGAATTTCTCCTCACAATATCAATACAATATCAACCAGATAAGTGATGAGAATAAAGAAAAACATCAATTTGGGGATAATTAGTTGATCCAATACTAAATTCAGTGACCTAACATTATAAAAATTGTATGGGTAAAAGTAAGGACAATTAAAGAATTGATCTGGGAGTTAAAGGGTCAACTTCCAGAAGTGATCAACATGAAACTTCTCCCTATAATATCCTTACTTTATCCAGAAAATGGGTAATGAGAATATTCAAACTTATCAGTTCGAAGTTGTTATCTTGATCTAACACCAAATTCTCGTTACTAATTTACAAGGAAATGTGTAGCAGCTTGAGGGAGAATTAACAAATTGACCTTAGGAGTTAAAGGGTTAATTGTAAGACCCTGAAATACCACAGAACAAGTGTTACTGTCTTTACCTAAAGGAAGGATAAAACTGAAAAAAAAACATAGAAAGATTGAATTGAAATTTTTAAGATCACCAAATCGTATCAGATTGTTCCTTTAGCAACACTAACCCTTTTGACCTTTGACCTTTGTGAATAGCATCTAGTTTCTCCTACAGTATCACCCCTCAATCTCATTTGAAGGTCATGAGGATAGAGGAAATAACTACTAACAAAAGAAATTTGACTGTCAAACAAATTCTCCTCATCTGCATATAAGAAAATGTACAAAGAACAGTATGGAGAATATGCAAACTGATGCTGGTGTGTTGAGGGTTTAAGTAACTTACTGTGCTTCCAGTATGTGGGTTTGCTGCTTAATTAATATTAGCATGGAAGTGAGCTTATGGATGTCTGAATTTTTTGGGGGTCCTTCTCCAGTTAACTCCCATGATTGACCAAGACAGAATTTCAATATCAATGCAATATCAAGCAGATAAGTGATGAAAATAAAGAAAAGTATCAATTAGGGGATTATAAGATGATCCAATCCCAGATTCTCCAAACTAACATCACAAGAACTGTATGGCAGACAGTGAGAAGAATTTCTGATGAGATCTTGGGAATTAAAGAGTTAATAAGAGCTTAACTGCAACAACCATTCCTTTTCACGTATAACAAAGTAGTTGCAGTTTTTCATGTAAAATTTTTCTCAGTTTTTGATTAATTGTCCACATTTTCTCCTGTTATATAGAATCATGGAAACCACCCATTTCTTTAATCGCTCTGAGAGGGGTTAATGCTCAAAACATCTGCTCAAGAATTTTTTTACCCTGATGGCCAATTTGCATTATCAACTCAATTTATAACCAAATTATCTTGCAGTAGCCCCACTAATGTAGTACCTTAGATTCTTTAGAAACTTACCCTCTTCACCCACCATTGTATTCACTTCTACAAAATCTGAGATAAATCTGAGAAACTAATACACTCTGTTATAGGGCATGTGTGACACAGTCTGTTTTTTCATTACAAAATTATATGTTCAGAATTCAACCTTTGTTATATTTGAACCAGGTGGAGGTGTAGGTAGTTTGAACAAGGGATTTTAGTGAGAGGTTTAAGATGTCACAACAGTGACATGTGATTAAACAGGGCTGACAAAATGTAATTTTATTTATCTCTAAGATTTTTGTCTATGCTTGATGCGTTAACTGTTTCTGAAGGTAACACATCTTTACTTTGGCCTAACATGTGAATGTAGTGTTGAGTTTAAAGTAAAAAAGTGACTACATTGCTGTTGAGGTTTCCTTGCCGAGGGGACGTAAAAGTTGGTGATTTCACATTTTTTTTCTGTATGGGACAGCTAAAAAATGTACAAAGTTTTAAAACACACATTTTGCTATAATTGTTTTGCTCTAGGCAACCCCAACACAACGCATTAACTATCACCCTACTGATACAGTGGACTTTTATCAGTTAACTAAGTTCACTTTCTTAATTTTATTCAAGGTTAGGTCATAAAATGTCACCCCTGAATAAAACATTAAGGTTCCAAGAATAACAGAAATAATCACCAACTAAAGAAGCTCTTAATTGTTAAACAAATTCTCTCCTGTCAGTGCCATTGAAAATGTACAGAGAACAGTATACTGTTGTTAGGGCGTAAAGGGTTCACGTACTAACAAATTGAATCCCGAACATTTCGTCAAATGGCATGTTTTCAGTTTTCACTAAGTTGAATAATGTTGTTTGTTTTCATGAAAAGTCATAGTCGTCCCTAAGATCATTGTATTCCATGATATGTTTCCTTATCTTCGATGTGTCTGTCCACGTCACAAAATCTTCCATGTTCTTTGTCACAAGGAAAGCAGGATCCGTGATAACTTCTGGTCCGACTCGAACATGTCCTTGTTCAATGTATTTCACAGCATCTTTTACTGCTTGAGCCATTCGCAATCGCACCATCACAACTGGAAGCCTTCGACGACAGAAAGCCGATGAACTCAGCTTTTCACACAAAGATAAGTTCTTTTTAGTCGTGATCAATCCAAGAGAGTAAAGTTTCTCCAATAACTGCTCGGTAGCTTCGGCTCGGAATGGATCTTTTGCATCGAGGTGTTTGATTTTGTTGGCAAGAGATCTTACCATTCCGCAAACTTTGTTATATTTAGTGTAGTCCTCCCTCTTTTGGATATGATACTTTCGTAATATCTTCACTTCACGGAGGTTATTATCGCTTTTCCATGAAATAAAGTCTACTTTTTTCAAGAGCTTCTTTTCGTGAAATTTTAGCTTTCTCACCATTTTGAAATCCACATGAGGTGAAAAGTCGCGAGAGAGCTAGGTCTAGGCGATGGCTGATACCGCTGACTTTCTAAGTTCAATCTCTACCCAGGCTGCACTCGGCGTAAAATTCCATCATGGCGGCTGTGTGTTGAGCTCGACAGTACGCGAATATGTTGTACCTTGTGGGTCTTGGGTTAGGAGATGCGAAGGATATCACTGTTAAAGGACTCGAAATCGTTAAAAAGGCAGACTATGTATTTCTGGAGGCATATACATCAGTTCTTTGTGTAGGAAAGGAAGTATTGGTAAGCACATAGGGATTACTAAAATTACAACAATCAAATATTTTATTTGCTTCGGTAAAACTCCCGTTTAGGATAGAATCATACGGAAAAAAATTTTTTCTTCCACAAAGGATTCCTTTCCATATAGGAAAGAGGGACTATGTTTTTTTTCTAAAATGTCAATCGTGACCAAAGTTAGAAGTTATGAACATGTAACTTCTTCTTATAATATTCATACAGGAGCCAGCAAACAGGCAACAAGAATACCCAAACTTATCAGGGAGAAGTTCTTACCTTGATTTAACACCAAATTCTTGTTACTGATTTAAAGGGCAATGTGTAACAGGTGGAGGGGAGATTTAGAGTTAAAGGGTAAAGACATTCCTTAGGATTTCTTAATCTTGATTCACTTATTGGGGTCAAATGATGCAGAGAATCTGAAAATGACCACAAATTTACAACTTGAATTGGCAGTTTCAAATTTCCTCTTAAAAAAAGGATAAAAAATGAAATACATGTAATATATGAATAAAATTATCTCAAAATTATATCCTTCCCAGATTCTTTCAGGGAAGGCATCAAAATGTAAGCAAATCAGATTTTTTTTTAGAACTCATCCTGAATGTTTTTTTTCTCTTTTTTAGGAAGAATTTTATGGATGCAAAATCCAGTTGGCTGACAGAGAAACAGTGGAACAAAATTCGGGTGAGTACTCGTGTTAAATAATTTTATTTGTAGCACTTGAAATATTACATTTTTAAAAAAGATAATTGTTAGGAGAGCTTGGGCGCTTAATGGATATCATGCTGGACTCCAGGTCTCACAATTTATGTCACAGCCCTGGGACGCAAATGAAAAGAAAGATAAATGGTGAGAAATCCATGAAAAACCATTAACCCTTTAATGCCCATGGGTGATCAAGACAGAATTTCTCCTTACAATATCCATACAATATCAACCAGATAAGTGATGAGAATAAAGAAAAATAATTTGGGGATAATCAGTGGGTCCAATACTAAAATTCTCTGAACTAACATTATAATAATTGTATGGTTGACATTTAGGAGAATTAGAAATTTGATCTGGGAGTTAAAGGGTTAAGGCTTGATAGGGTAGATTCCCTCACGAGCAGATAAATAAACTTACTGTAGACAACAGATATAGTAAATGACATATCAACAAGCTATATTATAATGATCATTAGTGGGATTAGTAGATGATGAGAATAGACAATTTGCTTGCGAAGACATTGGAGTAATTTAATGCCAAAACATAGTTGCTGAACCTCCGTCACACTTCACTCAACTGAAAATCATAGCAAATGGTTTGATATGAACTGTTTGTTCTTTAGATCTTATTCTGGAGCATGCCAAGGAGAAAGATGTTGCTTTCTTGGTTGTTGGAGATCCCTTTGGGTAAGAAACAGCCAGCTTGATTTAGTTAAATTGCTTAATGTATTCTACCTTGCGAGCAGAGTCTATAAAGTAATACTAAATTTGTAGTAAACATGGCCTGTAAATTTTTGTGTAATAGACCTGCTCTACTGAATTATGGTTTTTTTTATTGTAGTTTTTTTGTTTATATCATTTAGATATAATAATGAACTTTGTGGTGTGTTTCTTTACTTAACCCTTTAACTCCCAGATCAAATTTGTAATTCTCCTTACTGTCAACCATACAATTCTTATAAAGTTAGTTTAGAGAATTTTGTGTTGGATCAACTAATTATCCCTAAATTGATATTTTCTTTATTCTCATCACTTATCTGATTGCTTTTGTACTGATATTGTAAGGAGAAATCCTGTCTTAGTCACTCATGGGAGTTAAGGGGTTAAGTCTGAGATCAGCTAAAAGACCCAGATCATCAGGGCTTTTTGCAGAGAGGTAGAATCCTTAGCCATGAGGTTTGATTTTTCTTGAGGGTTCAGAATGTTTTCTTTGTGCCATGCTGGTGATAAGAGGAAAAAGTAGTATTTTTGTATTTTTTTTTCAAAGGGCCACTACCCACACAGACCTGGTATTGAGAGCTCACCAGATGGGCATTCAATACCAAGTGATCCATAATGCTTCTATTATGAATGCAGTTGGATGCTGTGGACTTCAGGTAGTTATCACAAAGCTTTGATTTTACTTATAAGTGTATAGTACAGTAACTGTACATATGTGTATGGTAGTTATAAACAGTCTTTACTATTGTATTCTTCATCTTCACAGTTTGATTGCCGCATAGAATTGAATATTTTAGCAGACTTGTGCAGCTCTAGATTCTGTTAAAGAGAGGTCGAATTTTCTTGATTGACATTGTCACTCAGATCAATGCCTGCAAAGAGTAAAATTTGACAGTTTTAACAATTGTCTAAAATTTTTTCTGGCTCCAAGGCTTGACAACCATGCCATTGAAATTTGAAATGGTTCTACACAATTATTGTAGGAAAAAAAAAACATCATGTGCTCTTGTTTGAGGGAACTGGTGACAAATATTTTTGCCTTACAGTCAGTGCACTGGAATCCTTGTCGAGATCAGGTCTGGGTTGGAGGTCTGGGTATGAGACCTGGCCAAGTCATAGTGTTGTGTTCTTGGGCAGAATATTTTACTTTGATTGTGTCTCTCTGCAACCAGGCACCAGTTATTTGGAGGGTGGGTAGCACTATCCACTGGATATGTTGTTCACTGGTGGATACCCTAGTTGGCTTTTTTGACTGTTATCCACAGGATAGTTATTTATCCATCAGATAGTGTTATCTGCCCTTTGAACAACAGGGCCAGGAGTATAAATGGGTATTGGCAAGTCGTCAGGGAGGCCTGATAGGAAGCTGAGGGATAACCTTGTGATAGACTGGTGTCCCATCCAGAGGGGAGTAGCTTCATGCTAGGGAAACCAGGATAAAATCTGACAGGATGGATCACTCAGCTCAAGTACAGATGTAACCTTTAATGTTAAACATTGACTATAAACATTGCAAATTTTTTTCAGTTATACAACTTTGGAGAGACAGTGTCCATTGTACTTTGGACTGATAACTGGAAACCAGACAGTTTTTACGATAAGATTGCAAGCAACAGAAAACAGGGTCTTCATACACTTTGTTTATTAGGTAAATGCTAACTGTGAACCCTAACATCAGTGTGCAAGTTCTCTATACTATTCTCTATACATTTCCTAAGTTGCTGATCAGGGGAATTTGTTGAACAATCAAGACCTGCTTTGGTTGGTGATCATTTCCTTTGTTTTTGCAAGGTTAATGTTTGATTCAGGGGTGATTTTGTAAGATGCTAGTCTTAAAGTGTTAACATTCCTTTTCATTTTCAAGAAACATTTCTGTGCTTGGACAAAACCCAAACTCTATTAAATTCCTCCTCAGTCATAAAGATTTTTCCAATTTTAGTGAAGATAAGACAAGAATATTTTATACTTTAAGGGATTCTTGGTGATATTTTGTTACATAAAGAAAGATTATGAAATTGGATTTTCACAAGGGTCAAACTTTGAGACTTAAGCAGAAAGGATAAAATAAAAAATGTTTTTAGCCTAGTTGTTGAATTGTTTGTAGTTAATGATTTAGTGAGAGGGCGGAAAGGGAAAATATTTGGCTCAAGGGCATGACATTTAGACCAAGCATAAGAGTATGCTTCATGACCTAGAGCCAAATATTTTCCTTGTCCAGCCTGACCTTTTTCAATTGTATTTTATAATGTGACCATTGCTCTTCTCTCCCTTGCTGTCTTTTTTATTTGCATCCTGCAGGGTAGTAAGGCTTTTTTGATGCTGCTTATGCAGTTGCATACAGCCCTCATGTTTTTTTTTTAACATAAGTGTGTGTGTGGGGTAATAAGGGTATTCAAATGGTATTTTATTTTGTGTTCTCACATTAACCTTGTAACCCTTTAACTCTCAGATCAAATTTGTCATTCTCCTTACTGTCAGCCATACAATTCTTGTAATGTTAGTTCAGAGAATGTAGTATTGGATCAAGTAATTATCCCCAAATTGATATATTTCTTTATTCTCATCACTCATCTGGATGATATTGTATTGATATTGTAAGGAGAAATTCTGTCTTGGTCACTCATGGAAATTAAAGGGTTAACTCTCAACAGTGGCTGACATGCAACCTCTCCTTATAATTCAAATTTGTTGTCTTGTAAACAGGGAATGAAATTAGACAAGCTTATCGGCCAGAGGATGTTACTTTGATATAACACCAAATTCTCTTGTCTGAACTACAAGGACATGTATGGCAGCCAGTTGGGAGAGTATGCAATTGTATCTCAGAGTTAACCCTTTAACTACCAAGATCTTGTTGTTAATTCTCCTCTCAAGCTGCCACACATTTATTTGTAAGTAATTTACAGGAATTTGGTGTTAGATCAAGATAGCAACTTCTACCTGATACATCTGAGTCTTCTCATCACTTGTTTGCTGAATAATGTATGGGTATTGTTGGGAGAAGTTACATGCTTATCCCTCTCAGGGATTAGAGGGTTAAGGAGTTCATTTTCCCTGGACTTACATTTGTGGTACTCTTTTACGCAGACATTAAAGTAAAGGAACAGTCCCTGGAGAATTTGATGCGGTAGGTTAACCTTCTACCCTAACATCAGCATGTGTATTCTCCATACTGTTCTTTGTAAATCTCCTATGGCACTGACAAGGAGATTTTAGTTGAAAAACCAGGAGATTTTCAAGTTTAGGATCATGTTCTTAAATTCTCATGAGCCTAAAGTTTGATTAACCCTTTACATCCTAACATCAGAATTCATATTCTCCATACTGTTCTCTGTACGTTTACTAAAGTGCTGATAAGGAGAATTTGTCTAACAATCAAGAGTTTCTTTAGTTGGTGATCATTTCCTTTATTCTCATGACATTAATGTGTGATTCAGTGGTGATATTGTTAGGAGAGATTAGATGCTAGTCACTTGTATGGTTTAAAGGGTTGGGCAGTGATCCTTAGTGAGAAATTCCATGTGAGTCACCCTCAGGGGTTAAAGGTTAATGCAGGAAATGTTTTCAACCCAAGAGTGGTAATTGGTAAATTTAATCTGACTATAGCCTCAGGCTTAGTCACTCAACTTTTTTTCTACTTGGCATGGCAACTGAAAGGGTCACAGGGGGTTGCTTGGGGGGGGGGGAGGGGGGTTTAAGCTTCAGGTTGATTGACCTATTAACTGCAGTTGGTCTGTATTTCTTAACTTCAAGTTCTTTGTTTTAGGGGGAGAAAGGTTTATGAACCTCCACGTTACATGAGTGTAAATGAAGCAGTGAGTCAACTTTTAGATGTTGTGAGGAACAAAGATTTGCAAGGAGAACCACCAGGTAAGATCATCTTAACCCTTTTAACTTCCCAGATCTGATTGTTAATTCTCCCTTCTAGCTGCTACACATTTTCTTGTAAATTAGTTACAAGAATTTGGTGTTAGATCAAAATTATAATAACTTCTACTTGATAAATTTGATTATTCTCTCTACCAGTTTGCTGGATAATGTATGGATATCATAAGTGGGAAGTTACTTGTTAATGGCTTCTAGGAGTTAACGATTAGGCCCTTGGCCTCAGAAGTGATCAGACATGGTCTACCCCATGGCTTATACCAAGGAGTTCAATAAGTTTTGATTAGTTGATAACATTTGCTCATTCTTTTCAGCTGAGTGGTAGTTTTGCTTCAATTTTATTGGTTCAAATCCTTTCACTTGTAAGATCTCATTTGTAATTACCAATTGTAATTAGCTCTATCAACTGAGCTAACAAGCCAACAGGGAGCAGGTCCTTTTTTTGGTTTGTAAGAAACCAGTGTGATGAAAAATGAATGACTGTGAATATCTGAATAGTATAAATTTGAACTGCATATTATGAATGAAGATGAGAGTGATCTTCACATTTATGAACACTACCTGAGCATTAGTGAAAATAAAGCCTGAAAAAAAATTTATTGGAGGATTTAGTTCATTATTGCAAAGATAACTCTCATGTTCATGTTAAGAGACCAATATGATTTACTTCCTTCTTGTTTGACACAGCCATGTTGACAGCTATTCCAAGTATATACAGATCAATATCAGTATCTGGGCAACTGCCCACCTACCCCTCCCCTAAATCAACAACAAGTTAAGGTTAATGTTGAGTTAGGGGAGGGGTAGGTGGGCAGTTGCCCAGATACTGATATTGATCTGTATATATACAGTGTATGACATTTTAGCTTTTCACTTATCTTCTCATTCTGGTTATACCCTTTTGTTTTTTGTCAGCTTACACAGATGATACAATTGCTGTGGGTGTAGCACGAGTTGGCTCAGCCAATCAGCAGATAGTTTGCAGTAGCATGAAGGAGCTCTTGTCACATGACCTCGGGCCACCTTTACACTCTCTTATTATACCTGGACATTTGCATTTTATTGAAAAAGACATGCTTAGGATATTTGCTTTGAATCCGGCTATACTGGATGAGAGCTGACATCCAAGAAGACTTAAAATAGTATCAATTGGAATGCACAAGTGTACATTTAAAGAAGCAATGAAATGTTTTGTGGAATGTAACAAAAAGAAGTCCATCTTAATTGTCTACATTGTTCCCAATTCTATCCTGTTTTTGCGCTACATTTCAAACACATTCTAGGGAGATAAGACATACCACTCCACCTTTTATTAACACCTTAATGCTACAAAACTTTATATGAATTAATGTATGGTAATGCATGTGACAATGCATATGTGACAATACATGTATGACAATGCATATGTGACAATGCTTGTGTGATAATGCATGTGACAATACGTGTGTGATGATGCATGCATGACAATACAATGTCTAAGCTATCCTCCCATAGAAAATTTTGAAATCAGAAATACATGAAATTACAATAAAGCTTAGTACTGGTCACGTAAGGCACTGATCCTTGCCCTTCTCTTTAGCACTGTCTGTTCCTCTTGGAAGAATATAACACTTCTACCCACCTTACTGTCATTTCCAGTGGTACCAAACACCTGTATGACAGGAATGCGTAATAAAGATCTGCATAACTTTGCTGGCTTTATACATTCTATAGAATAGATGTGACAATCCAGTCATAGGGACAACAAATTTTAGATCAATATCAGTATCTGGGCAACTGCCCACCTACCCCTCCTCTAACCCAACATTAACCTTAACTTGTTGTCAATTGGCTGTTGTTGAGTTAGGGGAGAGGTAGGTGGGCAGTTGCCCAGAAACTGATATTGATCCCAAATTTCTCTATCCAAACAGCAATTACTGACAACAACACTGATACTTGAATGTCTTACTCATGCAACAGGTCTGCCTATCTGAGCAGCAACTTCAGTTGAGGCCTTCGATCTGCAATGTAAATTCATACTTTGGCACTGGTCATTATTTATCACCTGTGGGCCAGTGTGGAGGGGGGGAGGGGGGAGGGGGGTGGGGATTCTAGGATTGAGATTGTGTCACACTAACCTGATGCCCCCTATTGCATAGACCCCCCCCTTAATACTCTGTTAACAATGCTGAACCCCCCCTCTGTTCACCCAGGTGATATTCCTTGATTTTCAAATTTTCAAACTTAGTCTTCATTAAAAGTTTTTGAAAAATATTTGTTTGAAAAGTCATACCAAAGGACACAAAAAGGAAAAAATCCCACGCAGCAAACAGTAAGCTGTTTGTAAACATATTTTTGCGCACATTGCAAAATATTTGAAGGATGATAAACTCAATTGCCTTTATTTTGCACAAAATATGCTTGAATATTTTGCTGATTCGCATGACAGAAGGGTGACAGATGACCATAGAAGTAAAAACTTAATAGATTGAAACTACTGTTTAATAAACAACAAAAACACCAACCTGTTATGAAATGCTTGTTATTGTTCAGGGAAGAAAATTGAAAGTTTCTGCCTTGTACTTATTATTATCATCATTATTTTTATTATTATATTATTATTATTATTATTATTATTATTAATATTATATACCATCTGATTAATTAGTATTTGATGAAGTGAATTACTATATTTGATTTTTGAGTTGTTTAAAATTAATTAGTATTGGGAAAAATAATCATTGTAGCAAGAAAGAACATTATGGCTTAAATCACTCAGTGCTTGGGGAATCACAACCTTGATGCAAAGTTAAATTTCTCTTGTATTTCATGAAGGATTGTGAGAAAATTTAGTACATGATAAGTCATTGAAGGCTTTTTACAGGTATCCATATGAATAGTGGTCAGCAAAAACTGATTTCAGTATGAAGAAGGACTGCAATTTAAAACTATTTGTGTTTATAGAAATTGATAAGAATTTAAGAACCCTAGCAAGAAATATAGTTCAATGGAACTTGTTTTAGTTGGGTATCAAATGTAGGAGTGCATTTAGCAAAGCCATATATGACTTTTGATGGGACATCTTCTCCTCCCTCTTTTACACATTATGGAATATTAGACGATTTGGAAGGAGAATCTAGTGGGAGTATCATTAAAAAACACTTAAAAATGCCATGCTATTCTATAATTTACCACTTAATGTACAAAATTAGCTCAAAATACTTCTAATTTTGATTTTGGGAGATAAATATATAATAACTTTTTCTTGAAAGATTATTTTCAGTTTTATTTAAGTGGTTACATTTTAAATGATTGTTCAATACAGGTGCAGAACAAAACAAATCAGCTGCTGGGACTCAGTAAAGGGTGACTGTAAAGTCTATCAATATTCTAGATATACGGTCACAACTTACAACACACTTAAATCAGTATTCACCTCACTTAAATACATTTCACCACATTAATATTCATTATTGACATCTAGTCATGAAGTCTTGCCGACCATTCCCATGATGAAGGCATTCTTAACTCTTTAACTCCCATGAGTGACAAGAAGAAAACTTCTCCTGCCTTAAAATATCAGTACAATATCAAGTACAAAAGTGATGAGAATAAAGAGAATATAACTTAGGGGACTTAAAGTTGATCCAATACTAAATTCTCCCAAATAATAATAATAAAAGATTGTAGTAAGAAGAAGAATTACTAAATAGATCATGGGAGCAAAAGGGATAAAGATACATCACTACAGTGACCACCAGAGAGGTGACTGCTTAATAGTGATGAGAGTTACTGTAATTAATTAACAGGGAAAAATTTGGGACTTTGAAAACTGACTGCTTAATGTGGTGATGCCTAATATAGGTTCCACTGTACTTATGAAAAAAAAAGAGCTTTAGCCAGAAGTCTTGGTGGATGACTGAAAAGTGTTAGTAAAACTATTTTTTAAAAATCTATTCAGGCCCCCATTCATAAGCAACCAAATAATTATATGTTTTATATTTTTTATAGATGCCAGTCATAGGTAGCAAGACCCACCCACCCACAATTATGATTGTATCATTACTATCTGAATGCAGAGCTTATGATACAAATTCATTGGGGGGAAGGCAATAGAGGTAACTTGTAACCCCCCCCTCCCCCCTTAACCCCTCAGGCTCAGTATTAATTGACTATAAGCCGATTGAATTTGTCAACATAATTTTGTTTTATATTATCATTTGTTTATTTGTTTGTTTATTTTATGCGATAAGGAAAAGAACATGAATACCTGTTTATTTGTTTGTTTGTTTTTATGCGACAAGGAAAAGAACATGAATACCTTATTCTGGGTGAAAGTTAACTTTTATTCAGTAACAGATCCAACAAAAAAGTGCTCGACATTGTACTGAACAGACTGAACGCGATCAAAATTCAATTTTTTTGCGGACTCGAATCTCGTGTTACTCATAGAGCTGAGTCACGCAATCTCCCGACTGCATAGAAGATTTTTCCTTTAGCCACTTATATAAGGAGGTCAGGATGACAAAGCTTGTGTCGGTGATAAAGGCACGCTCATTTATAGAGCGATGTATGACAGCCATAGGAACAGATCCCAAACACAGTGTAGCTATCGCTAATATGCTCATAGAGGCTGATATTAGAGGTCATTTTACTCACGGGCTCTACCGATTAGGTAAGCGATTATAGTTGAATCATCGTTTTTATAATAGACCA
This sequence comes from Pocillopora verrucosa, assembly GCF_036669915.1. Lineage (NCBI taxonomy): Eukaryota > Metazoa > Cnidaria > Anthozoa > Scleractinia > Pocilloporidae > Pocillopora > Pocillopora verrucosa. The sequence continues at coordinate 15,000,491 of NC_089323.1, read as the reverse complement.
TTATTGTTTAACGTACAATCTTATAAAAAAGCAAGCAAGATTGTTCGCATCTGCAAACGAGAGAAAGTATGTTTCTTTTTTCTTTTATATGCCAAAAATAATCTTGGTTGAATTTTCGATGTAACAAACGTACACGAACGCAGTCTTTCACAGGAACTGACATATGTCTGAAAACGTTCTGAAAGGCGATAAAACATCTATAGAAAGTATTTCATATTTAGAAGTGTATTTAAGTCTTACATCATCTCAAAGATCCTCACAAGAAATAGAATATTTCTTTCCCCACCTCGCCCCGCCGAGCTTAAGGTTTCCTTAAAATAGTTATACAACCAAGAAAGCGTTACCGAACCCGTGAGCATGTGACAAACATGTGACTCGCTTCTCAAAATTGATCATGCTCACTCCCCATTAGTCGACACTACGTAACTTTGCGTTATCTCTTTTAAAGAAATGTATATGCGTGACATTGAGAGTGGCGTCACGCAAGCGAGAGGCGAACCGAGTCTTGAAAAGGATTTTGCAGCGACTGCGCTGGTGAATGGTAACAATCTTCCTGGTGTGGTAAATAAAGTCAAGCTTCTTTTTATTTTAATTTTGTCCTTTGCATGTGGAAAGTCACCGTGCAAGTCACCGTGAAATCCCAGTTTATAGTCTTTTGGGGTTACGTAATTTTGTGCCAAGTTATGCGTGAGTGCTTTTGAAGGAAACTGCAAACACATCTTTTAAAGCATATGAGATATTTGGAACTGAAATTCTTACAAGATCGGATCTAGATTCCCAATCTAACTGGTTTAATCGAGAAAAAAATCAAATCTTTTTTCAATCTCAGTTTTATAGGGTGATTATTTTGTTCACGCTCTTTGAGTCTTAATTTTATTCGTTCGATGAAGTGCCCTGTCATTAAGTCGTGTCACGCAACGTAATTTAAATTTGCGTGACGATCTTAATCTACGTTAGGATACAACACGAAGCAACGCTTCCATTTGAGTTAATTCTTTCTGTCACGAAACAGGTTGTTGGTAACTTTTGCATGGATTTAGCCATCAAGAAAGCAAAGGAATATGGAATTGGTTGTGTCGTGTGTAAAGGTAACTAATATTTCTGTAAACATTGTTGTAGGCGTGTACTTGTCCTAAACAAGCAGTGAAGCTTTGCTTCCGACGGAATAACGCAATCAGGCGAACACTCGGACTTCCTTCGCGGTCGTTTATGAACTGTTATGACTGTTGGTCATGTAACAGTGCACCCCTTCCCCTCCCCCGCCCGTCTTTTATCACCCCACCGAAAAAGGAAGGGGCTTCCAGGTGAAACTGCTAATCGCTAAAGCGGAGAAAAATTTAAACAACTATTTTTTTCGATAAAGCTCTACCCACGGTGAATTTTGACTCCTCTGCTTACAAACTAAGCCGTCGTGTTCGAGTTTGAAGTTTCTCTGATTCCGAGGATTGTTTTGGATGCTCAAAAACGAAAAAGTTCCTACACAAAAAAAAACTTATGGGGAAAATCATCTTCAACTGGCCATGAGATGGTGTTTTGCTGCTGGCACAAAGTACTAGCTTCCTGTTAAAAAATATGTCAACTAACAGAGGGGGTGGATTAGTGTCAAAACTGTAGACTGTTTTAAGAGGTGACTGTTTCCGTGAGGTGTGGTTAAATCGAAGCAAAAAACACTGGGTTTCCGCTTCCCCCCCATTTAGTTAGGTCTTTCCATGAGAACTTTGGAAAAAACCGTCAAACCTCACTTGTCGCGTTTCAGGTTCTACGCATTTTGGTATAGCTGCTTGGTACAGCGCTCAAGCACTGCAGCATGGAATGATAGTAAGTCAAAATTTCGACACTTTATTTTGGAAGAATATCCCCCAAAAGTGACTAGTGCTTCAGGCGGGTTAGGATTTCTCGAGGGTGACTACCCAGGCACTGAAGAGAAATAAAGCGGCTTTCCATTTCGCTGCTATTTCAGTAGTTTTTCGTTCCAACCTCAAATTTTAGAGCAAAAAAAAAGTTTTGTTTTACGAAAACTGGCGAGCACACGGCACATCGATGACGATGTTAAGAGTGAAACATGTGATAATTTTCAACAACAAGACGAATTTCACTCAACACTAGAAGACAAATTTATTTGCCCACTATAAGGCGTGTTGGTCTTTCTACTAAAAGAAATATTTTACCGGTACACGGGCAGCAGTATCCGCGCACCTGCCTTTGCGCGGCGCGCGAGACTTTAAACTCTCTCAGTCTTTGATAAAAATAAAGCAGTTTTTTGTTCCGCTGGTTGTTCACCTTGTATGGTTTATGCTAAAATAAATACTGACCTCATTGTCGGGGAAAGTGGTAGCGGCGCGGTATTTGTCAATCCATAGTAACCTCCGCGTCGGTAAAAAATTATTAGTTAGAATGGAAAAAATATTGAAATTCGTGAGAGTTGCTTCATTCTCTCGGTATCGTAGGGTATGAGTATGTCGAACACCTCCCCTGTGGTGGTACCAACCAGGGCAGCCAAGGTGAGTTTCTTAAGAATACTGTACGTCGATTATTGGGTTCCCTGATTACTTCATGAAGAACGTGAAACAAACACCCGAGCTTGCGTCAGAGTAAAGAGAGTTTGACTTATCTGCAAGCGCAGACTAGACAATAGTGCACACGCTAACATTGCACAGAATTTTAACAAAGTCATCGAACAAGTAAGAAATGTTTGCCTCACCTGTTGTCTTGTTTAAGTGTTACTCTCATTTCACCTTTTGCTTCGCCGTCGCTCTGGGCTATTTGTGTCCATACGTTTTCAGATTTAGCTTCGTTTAAGCTTTTCCCCTGCGCTTTGGATTGGTTACTTGTTTACCCGTTTACGCTCTTGGATTGGCTGCCGTAACAAAAAGTTAACACAGGAGCCAATCAGAGAGAAAGGCAATTTTGGAACGAGCCGATCAAAATTCAAAATAACACAGGTTACCCACCCGCCCGCAAACACAAGGTAACCAACCTTGAGTACGGGAATAACGCGCCATGACTGTATTTTATTTTTGCGTCTGACAGGTTGAGGAAGAAGCAGCAGTTTTTTTTTCAATCATTTAGAGAGAATAGCGAGGAAAATGCTCCATGAGCACAAGCTACTTTCAAATCGTTATCGACTGTGTTAAGATTATTCATTGGCAACGCTCTGTAAAAAAAATATATAAAACACCTGAAATAGCTTATGACAGCTGAGCGTCTTGGCTAAGCTATGTTTAGTTAAAGTAGAATCGCATCTGTCGAAATTCCAATCAAGTAAACCATGAATGAAGTAATTTCCTTACCTTAGTGATTGCACATAGTGTTTTAATCTTATTTCATTACATAGCCATCCATTGGAACAAACCCTCTGTCAGTTGCCGCCCCAGGGAAGGAAGGCGACAATTTTCTCCTGGATATGGCTACTTCAGCGGTGGCATTTGGAAAGGTAACAAATAACGTTTGATCGACTCGACTTTGTCTGTTTCCTCCGAAAGGAAAAGATGAATAAGCCGACAGAAAGACTGACAGAAGGGCAGACAGACTGACCAGCGTGCAGACCACAGACAAGCAGAGAGGGAGACATGCAGGCAGGAGAGAAAACACATAAACAGACTGGTAGAAAAAGAAGGTTGACAGACTGACTGATAGACAAAAAGAATCACTGTATTACTTCATTGGCGGATCTAGATAGTGTGTGGCAAGGGGGGAGGGCCTCTGGATCCCCTCATTGGATCTGTGGGTTCTTTTATTACTTTTCTGGCATCAAAATTCTAGCAACAACTGGATCACGTATTATTACTCAACCTGCTGATTTGTTCTTTTGTGTAACACAGGGAGGGGGAGGAGGGAGGGGGGGAATGGGTAGGCGTCGGCGGTTGGTCAAGAAGTAGATTGGCAATCCTCGTTAAAAAATCCCTGGATATGTTTCCTGTTCCTTGAGATAGCTGCTTACTTTCTCTGTTTCTAAATGTGTGTGTTTTAACTTAGAGTTTCTTTCTTTATTTAGCTTAGAATGTGTCGTGTAAAAGGAACTGAAATGCCTCAAGGATGGGGTGTCGACTCAAAAGGATTGGTAAGAAATCATGTGAAAAATCCGCGGTTACCAAGCGATGCTTCGATTGGCGAAGACACGCCTTTTGCAGTCGAGGTCCAAGAGCTTTCACATTTTAACTTTCTTTTCTTTTATCCCTGTATTTATTTCGGCACGTCAGGTCAGTTCATCCTCTGAAGAAGTATTTTATGGGCCAGTCTATCCCTAGGCATGTAGACATTTTCATGATATTTGAATGTCTTAAAACGGGATATAATCCCGATTGTCCAAGAAGTTGGTAAAAAAAATAGTAAAAAAAATAAAAAAACCGGTCAAAGGTCTGCGCATGTGCGAACGTTGTAATGACCAGGTCATAGTCACGTGCTTTCAGGCCGTCAGAAAAAAGTTCTCTCACAAATGTTACAAACAGCCACTTCAAGCCAGTAAGTCACAGTGTTTTAAAAGCGTATGACTCTTTTGGTAAAGCTTAAAAAAATGATGGTAAATCAGCAAGATCCCCGTACTTGAATAAGCTTGTGTTCGAAAAGTCTCGAGTTTTCCATTCCCTACTTTGTTTCTTTTCAGAGATCTTTAGGAACTTTTCAATTTTCTTTCGCTAATTTGGCGAGACAGCGGTTGCCTTATGTTTTCCTTCGGAATTTTGCGCAGGAAACTGGTGCGTGAGCGGCCAAAATTAATCCCCTCGCGCATGCCCAACATTTGACCGCTGTGTTGTAAAAAGGCCACTTCATCGGCTCATTGGTTGTCCTTTTACTGGCTCTTAAAGGGGTCATAGCTTGAAAAATCAGCCCTCTTAATTCACTGCAATAATTATTTCAACTTTTTCATTTCTTCGTTGGTGTTTTTATGTTACTTCTAAAGGAGATAATATGCGTTTTGTTAGGAAACTGTTGATCCTGTTGAGGCAATGGACCGGGGTGGACTTTTTCCCTTAGGTGGAGCAGAAATCACAGGTAAGTCGGATCAAGGTCGGTACCTGAGAAGCTGTGCACTTACCCCTCCCCTAATCCAACAACTGTCAATTGATAACAAGTTAGAGTTAATGTTGGGCTAGGGGAGGGGTAGGTGCATGCAGTAGTTGCTCAGATACTGACATTGATCTGCAACTATTTTCACATTGTTTGGAAATCAGACGAAACTATCTGTTGTGCGTAACATATTGCTTCTGTTGGCCAGGTGGATATAAAGGTTTTGGATTAGCCATGATGGTGGATGTGTTTTGTGGGATGTTATCGGGATCTACGTTTGGAACAAACATCAAACGCTGGAAAGGAGAAGAAGAACGAGTACATAATTTGGTAACAAAGTGATTTCAGCTGTTTTATTCACTGCTTATTAGTAAAAATGGCATGTTGAAATTGAAATGTTACCATCTGTTATTGTTTTTCAGGGTCATTGTTTCATAGCAGTTAACCCTAAAGTATATGCTGACGGATTTGAGGATCGTATGCAAGCTTCGATGGATCAGTACAGAAATTTGGAACCGGTTAGTGTGCGACGGATGATTTTAAGAGTTATGAAATGAAGACGCAACCAAACGCAAACAGATTAATTCGCAAACAAACAAATAACAGTAAAAAGTGAAGGATGGGTAGGCATGCAGTAAGATAGACAGAGAGACAGACGGACAGAGGGACAGACGGACGTACGAACAGACCATTAGATAGACCGTCATACAGTCCGACAGACTGCTAGATAGATGGATTAGCAGGTTGTCGGACAGACAAACAAGCAGACCATCTGACTGACAGGGTGGGAGACGGAGAGTTAGAGCGGAGAGAACGATGAACGTTGTGTTTATAAAATTTTTGAACCAATTTTCCTCTGTATTTGTGTGCTTCAGGCGGAGGGTGAGACTGCGGTTTTAGTCGCTGGAGATCCTGAAAAAGAACACATGCGCAAAGTTTCTGAAGATGGAGGCATTTATTACCATGAAAATGTGCTGAAATCCATGGTTAGTATGTTTATAAGTTTGAAAATTGTCATAGGATTGTAAAACAGCACACAGCCACGTGGGTGGGACTCCCCGGAGCGACTGTGAGACTACCTTGTTCCTCGTGGCAGACGTAGGACTCCTTGCAAAATGGAAAATTTTCTTAACCAATTCGTGCTCGTGGTTTGAAGTTTATTTGACTTCAAAAAGATGTAATTTTATCACTTTTACACGGTATGACAATACTGCTCAAACAATTATCCAGGCAAAACATGTTGGTTTGTCTTCTTGTCCAACATGCGTGAAACCAGTTTGCTACATTTTAACCCCCTTAGCAAGACATCGCAGAGAAAGTGTTGAAAACAAAGAATCCAGAAATGGAAGTCCCATACACGACCTACCTACCTACTTTTGTAGTCTTTCCTGTCATCTAGTTTTGCCCTCCACATCCTCTCATCAGTATACGTATCCAAATTCTCCATACTGTTCTCTTTACATTTCCTAAGGTGCTTACAAGGAGAATTTGTTTAACAATCAAGAGCTTCTGTAGTTGGTGATCATTTCCTTTATTCTCATGACCTTAATGTGTGATTCAGGGGTGATATTGTGAGGAGAAATTCGATGCTAGTCACTCTTAGGAGTTAAAGGGTTGAAGGTATCTTGGTTGACTTACCTCTAGATGTGGGTGCTAGGCAGTAGCTAGAAACTGCCTTCTTACATTTATGATAAAATCATTGTAATTATTTACGTGACTAGTGTTGGTTTTTTTTTGTTTGCAGGATAAAATTGCTGACAGATTAGGTGTGGCCTACCTACTGAGGCAGTAAAAGCCTTGCTTAATATGCAGTAAAATTCATTAGTTTATCGCGAAATTCGGCGACAACGTGTCACCAGTATCAAATGTAAAATTATTATAAGTTCAGTTACGTTATATATAGAAAGGAAAGTGTGAAACTAAATTAGAATAAAAATGAGATGGAGTAAAACAAAAGAATGTACATAATTAAATGAACAGTTTTGCTGTTAATTATTATTTAATGGAGGGAAGATCCTGGTGTAGTCTCTAAAGCCAGTCCCAGCCTTTTTCCGTCTTGTACTTCTGAAACAGGTTTTAACCCGTTACACCCTAACATCAGTATGCATATTCTCCATACTGTTCTCTAGGTATATTTCCTAAGGTGCTAACAAGGAGGATTTGTCTAACAATCAAGAGAGCTTCTTGAGTTCGCAATCATTTCTTATATTCTCACGACCTTACTGTTTGATTCAGGGAGTGATACTTGGGAGAAATCAGATGCATATCCCTCTTGGAGGTGAGAGGGCATAGAAAGGGTTACTATCCTGTTAATTTTCTATTTCACAGTTCCTTTGTCGCAAATAGAAAAGGAAAAAATTCACTGACAACTCAGCAAACCATATTTCTTTTCGAGATAATTTGGTATTATCAACTGAGTTGGTAATGTAAATTGGCCATCGTAAAGAGTTTATAAAGCTGACGTTTCGAGTTAGCGTTAGCCCTTCATTGGAACCCTGCTACTTTGGTAGTAACGAAAGTCACGCAACGAGTGAAAACTTAACAAGAAACGGCCGAGTGTGTCACGCAACTGCTTTTGTTTTGCGCATGGTTTTCCGTCATTGGGATAGTAAAGTATATCCGACCGTGGTCGACTCAGTGTAAACCAAAATGCACAGGCGGGTTCTGGTTGCCGAAGTGCGCTCGTTTGTTGAGCGGTGTATGGTATCAGTGGGCACAGATCCAAAGCACGGTGCAGCTCTTTCTCAAGTTCTCACAGAGGCTGATGTCAGGGGACATTTCACTCACGGGTTAAACAGATTAGGTCCGGTAGTTAGATAAGGGCGTAATATGTGACTAACACAGTCTATAGACTGTAAGATTTTACGCCACTATGTGCGTCGGTGTATATATATGTAAGATTTTAAGCCGTTAACTAACGGCGTAAAATCTTACAGTATATAATTTACCGACTGGAAGAAATTACGCCGTTAGTTACTGGCGTAAAATCTTCCATATTCCCGATTAGGTCAATTATGATTTGTATTAATTACTCAAAATATTAATTCATCTGTAGCTATGAAGCTTAAAAATAACAGGAAAGGAATCCGATCGAAGGAAACATCTTTTGAAAGTTCTAATCGAACATAATCGTTGTTTCCTTCCTAGAGCTGAGTTGATTAGAAGCACTTTCTTTCGCTTTTCATCGGTAATATTTTCATTTTGGCTCGTCGATATCACCGACTTCACGCTTGGAATCATTTCTTTTATGCCCGCTAAGTTTTTTCCCTACTCATCACCTTAGCTTCTATTACCAAGAGACGATTATCTACTTGTGTTAAGTAATTTTACTGACTGTTTTACTTCAAATTTTTTACGAGATCAAAATTTCTGTCTTCTTCAAAATTTCCGTCTTCTCCAAAATTTCCGTCCTCTTCAAAATTTCCGTCTTCTTCAAAATTTCCGTCTTCTTCAAAATTTAGGATCTCAAAAGTACTTAACATGCAATATAAGGTTTAATTCTTGCGTATGTTGATAAGGAAATCCGAGGTCAAAAAACAAACTTAACACACTTCACGGCGAACTCAATTATTTGTGTTCATTCCAGCTAGAAATTAAGTAGTAAAAGGGAATTAGTCGTCTGCTACATACGTGCATGCACCCATAACTTATATTACTCTAGGATTTTATGATAGCTATAATCAGCCAATATCTTTGAGAAATTAATCAATTTATTTCATCGATTTTTTTAATAATGCTAACACTCTTTTAACTCTGCGTTACTTTGTTTTTAAGAAATTTACATTCGTGACATAAAGAATGGCATCACGCAACCGAAGGGTGAACCAAGCATTGAAAAGGACTTTGCAGCCTCCGCACTGGTTGATGGGAACAATCTTCTTGGTCCGGTATGAATTTCTACACATTTTCTTTCTAAATTTGACCCTTTGCACTCCAACATCAGAGTGCATATTCTCCTTACTGCTCTCTATTCATCTCTTTAACAACCCAACGACTCGACCCAAACTCCCCTCGTTTTTTCACTCCTCCGCTACTTTCGCGGCGTTTATTATCGCGTTCCGTTTTATTTACTAAACAACAATCAATCAACTTACATAGATCTTGGATCCTCCAAAATCATTTTGGTTCTCTTCAGTCTTATTTTTTTCTGCAAGCCGAATAGAAGCTATGTACCACTGTATGTTCAAGTGAACTGAGTAGGAAAAGTGTTAAATTTCTTTAAAGTTTGTCCGGCTCGGAAAGACGTTTATTTTCCTCGTTAGTCACGTTTTTCGTTTTAGTCTTGTCACGCAATACAAGAAAATCAGGCATAACATGCATAGCTCTCGATGCAGTAACTAGCTTTGATTCACCCTCTTCTGTCTTAAACAGGTTGTTGGTAACTTTTGCATGGATTTAGCCATAAAAAAAGCAAAAGAGTATGGAATTGGCTGGATTGCATGTAAAGGTAACGTATTCTTTCATTACAGATAGCTGCTGCTGAATTGTGACTTGGAGTGCGTTACAGTTACTCTTAAGAGATATACCTCGTCCTGGCACACCCAGCGCACTTTGCGTCACACTTTCAACTATTTATGCTCTGAAAATCTCTGCGTCTTTGGAGGTTTTGTGGGAGTCCTTCCGCGACGTTGTCGTGAAAGGGAATTGCAAGTATACTAGACATTTTCTCTGCTTGTACGCGCACGGGTGGATCCAGGATTTTGCTCAGGAGGGTGTGCACCACTAAGGAGTGACGAAACTGAAGGGTTACAACAGATTTTGTATAACCGTGAAGTGAGCCGCAGGTCATCTCAAGGGGGGAGGATATGCGACCCCGTGCGGCCCTCCCTTAGATCCGCCCCTGATGTATACATCGTGTCTAGATCATAATCAGGACAGGCAATTTTCCCTTGATTTTTATTTAAGGCTCAACACATTTCGGTATCGCAGCGTGGTACAGCGGTCAAGCACTACAACATGGAATGATAGTAAGTCGAAAATAACAGACATAAGAGCAGTTTTCTATTGAGGGTCGAAAAACCAAAACAAAAGTAATCCTATCGACCAATCAAAACAAAGGTTTGCTTTATCAATAGCCAATGAGAACTCAAAGTGAAAACAACTAAACTACTTGAAGCGCGGGAAAACGCCTATGACCAAGGCGTCGCAATTGTTTTTATTTTTGCATCTGATTGGTTGAGAGGATGGCGCCAATTTTCTGGACCAATCCCAGAGCAAAGTTAAGTAAAACCAATTAAAGCAATACCGGATGACTTTCGACACTCAATTGAAAATTGCTGTAATTGTTAGGTGTGCACCAACGTTTGCGTAACTTGAAAAACTTATCAAGATAAGCAAGAGTTGTTCTACTTCATTCACTTCTCAGGGTATGAGCATGACAAACACTTCCCCTGTGGTGGTACCAACCAAAGCAGCTAAGGTAACTTTTTATAAGCATCGCAGTATGAAATCATTGCGGATTCCTAACCAGGCCATTAATTGAAATGTAAGGATAAATAAGTTACCTTTTTCTTTCGTTATTTCGTACGCGTGGTGAATCAGTCTTTTTTCATTACAGCCATCTATTGGAACAAACCCGTTGTCAGTTGCTGCCCCAGGGAAGGATGGGGACAGTTTCCTCCTGGACATGGCCGTGTCAGCAGTGGCATATGGCAAGGTAAAGGTGACTAAATAGGTGGACGGAAAGAAAGACAGACAGGCATACAGGCAGACAGACAGACAGACAGACAGACAGATAGACCGATAGACAGATGGACAGGTAGACAGAAAGGCAGATAGAAGGACAGACAGACTAACAGATAAACGGACAGTCAGATAGTTAGACAGACAAAGATAGACAGACAAGCACATAGACAGACAGACAGACAGACAGGCCGACGAACAAACAGACAGATAGACAAACGAACATAGAGATAGGTTGATGGACAGACAGACAGAAAAACGGATAGATAGTTAGACAGACGGAAACATATACAGACAGATAGACAGATGGACAGACAGAAAGATGGACAGACTGACATATGGACAGACAGACATGGACAGACTGACATATGGACACACAGACAAACAGATGGACAGACTGACATGAATAGACAGACAGATAGACAGGTGGACAGACAAACGGATGGACAGTTAGACAGACGAACACATAGATAGACAGGTGGACAGATAGGCAGATGGACAGACTGACAGATAGAGAAATAGAACGAAGGAACGAAGCGAAGCGTCAAAGCGTCAGCATTGCTGGTGATTATAAGCTTTTTTCATGGCGTGTAATGTACTGAATCTCAATTCATTTTGCCCCTTATTTTGTTTCAGCTTGAACTATGCCGTTTAAAAGGAACTGAAATGCCAAAGGGGTGGGGTGTGGACTCGAAAGGATCGGTAAGAGATCGCGTTTTAAAAATGGCACATACACTTCTTGATGAATATGTGACTTTCCAATAGCTTTCATATTGGTTTTCTTGGAACACACACAGTCACCGTAATCGCCCATAAGGGAAGATGTGGTCTCTTGTCGCCCCATTAAAAACATCGGGTCTGAAAAGCCCCCTGTTTAAGACTTTAAATGGCTAAATGGTATTTAAAATTGAAGACCCACAAACCACACTGTGGTTAGGCTCGGAAACAAGCCACTCTTTGGAAAATGAACCACGCTCCTCCCCGCAGATGGCGAAAATCAGACCACGTAAGGAAGTTTCCCCCAAATAAGGGAGTTTCCCCCAAGGGTGTCTTACCTTTTTCCGCTTTAATAACAGGCTTAAGCGTGATACATCACCTTCCTAAAATTGCTACGAAAGTCCATCTAGTTACGGTGTTGAAAAAAAAAGCTGTATCTGTTTTTTAGGAAACTGTTGATCCTGGAAAGGCGATAAAAGAGGGTGGATTACTGCCTCTGGGAGGAAAGGAAATTACAGGTGACTCAAACGCTAAATTTAACTAGTTTTAAATAACATTTTTAGATTTGTATTCCTTTTTTATGCTTACAGTTTGACAGAACTTTAGCAACGGAGGCAATTTTTTGGCTGCTGAACCTAATAGTCTGTCTTCGAATTACCATTTGGCAAATATTGGGCCTACATTTTTCAATTTTTCATTTCTAATTGGCTTTCCTGTTGCCATTTTGGTTTTAATCTTAAGAGATTAACATTCTCTCGTTTCTCTCTCCTGTAGGGAATTACAAACGTCTCATAAAAGTGACTATAAGTAGACGATAAAGTCCCTTGTAAGGCTCCGTGTCTTAATTCAATCTCTCTTCTTTATCGAAATCCACCAAGCAGAAAGAGTAGTACCCGTCCTGACGCCACTCTACAGAAAACAACAGTTAACCCTTTGACCCTTTAACCCCTAAGAGTGACTAGTAATTAATTTCTCCTTACAATATCACCTCTGAGTTACACTTCGAGCTCACGAGAATAAAGGAAATGATCACCAACTAAAGAAGCTCTTGATTTTTAAACAAGTTCTCCCTCTTCTTGGGGCGTAAAGGGTTAACTCTTAGAGGTGATTAATATGTATTTTCTTCCAATGATATCCATACATTATCCAGAAAAAGTAATGAGAATACTCAAACTGATCAAGTTTAAGTTGTTTTCTTGATCTAACACCAAATTCTCACAACTAATTTATAACGAAATGTGTAGCAGTTAGAGAGGAGAATTAATAATCAGATCTTGGGAGTTAACGGGTTAAAACCTGATCCGTCCTTTCTTCTTGCAACCCGTTTTGACGATGTATGAAGATCAAGGGACACATTTTCCATTGCATACATGTTTTTTTTTTAAATTTCAGGTGGTTATAAAGGTTTTGGATTAGCCATGATGGTGGATGTGTTCTGTGGGATTTTATCGGGATCTGAATTTGGGACAAACATCAAACGCTGGCAAGGAGAAGAAGAAAGAGTGCAAAATTTGGTAACAATTTGAAATTGATTTCAGCTTGCCTTTGAATCTCTCAAGTGAGGTTCATATGTATTCCTTTTTTTTTCCTACGACAGGGTCAGTGTTTTGTGGCAATAAATCCTAAAGTTTATGCTGACGGATTTGAGGATCGAATGCAAGCTTTGATGGATCAGTACAGAAATTTAGAACCGGTCAGTATGTGATATGTGGTATTGACAGGCATGATGGAAGAGGAAATAAAATGCAAGACACCAGAGAAGGGGAGGGAGGGGGGGGTTAATCACACATACGGACAGACATGCATAAGGACATACAGACACACAGACCAACTGACCGACAGGTAGACAGACGGACACAATAAAGTAGACCAAAAGGCACAGACATGGAGACAGACAGACGGATGGACGAACGTACATACAAATACGTGCATACGTCAGACGGATAAACTGACAGTAAGACAAGCCGAATATTGTGGATGCAATATGTGATATTGAAAGTTGTGAACTGAACAAGTAAACAGAAAACGGCATATAGGCCTCAGTTGGTCAGGCAGACAGACAGACCAATAAAAAGACAGACAGTGAGTCTCTTCATACCAAATGTGTTAGTAAGTTAACGCTGAAAGACAAACATACTGCTGAAAGGAAAACTGAGGCAGTCATGTAGAGAGATAAAAGTCAGACCAACGGAGAGACAGACTGATGGGTAAACTCGCACATAGACAGGGAGACAGGTGTAACGAAGAAAGATAGATATCAGAATACAGAGAGATAATCAAATAGACAGACAGTCAAACAGGCCGACAGACAGACAAAAAGACAGGCAGACAGACTAATCAACAAACCGACAGACAGGCTGGCAGGCAAACAAACAGACAGATAACCGAAAGACAGACAGATAGACAGACAGATAGAAAGACCGATAGACAAAGAGACCAACAGACCGACAGACGGACAGACCAACAGACAGAGAGACTGACAGACTGACAGATAGATAGACCCGCAAAATTGGGGTGTTGAAGAGGTAAGACTGTGTCAGACAGATGAATTTGACTACTTTCTGTAGCCTAGGCCGTGCACTTGTGGTCTCTTTAGAAACGATCCTTTGATATGATTATCTGTGTTTGCTTGTTTTTTTTCCAAGGCTGAAGGCGAGACCGCGGTACTTGTTGCCGGCGATCCTGAAAGAGAACACATGCGCAAAGTTCGTCAAGACGGCGCCATTCATTATCACGTTAACCTGTTGGAAAATATGGTTTGTAGTATCAGATTTTTAGTATTTAGCCCTTTTATGTCCAGGTTACCTCTAGGAGTGAGTAGCATTTAATTTCTCTTTACGGCATGAATCAAACATCAAGGTTTCGAGATAGCGTAAAGATCGACAACTGAAGGGGCTGTTGATCATTAAAAATATTCTTTACCAAAGGTCGTATTTCATACCTCCCCCCTCAAGTGCTCACGGTGGTAGGAAGAAGAGAGACCTTAAGGAAGGCTTTGGAAAGAAGACTTGTATTTTTCATTTGAGCCGATACAACTTTTAAATGTTTTACTGTAAGTTTGACTTCGAAGGTTCTCGCCTCTAACAATACTCCGATTGACCAAAAAGAACGTTTTTCCCAGCCCTTGCTAATTTCTTCTATTATTTAGCACAAGGGAGCTAATTTACATTTTTTTTTTCGGTCGCTAAGGTTGGCAAGAGAGCGAGGAAATAATGAAATATCTTAATAATGAATAGTAATCGAAAATTAACGTGTGTTGGTTTTTTTTTGTAGGATCAAATTGCTGATAGGTTAGGTGTGGAACATTTACCAACGTTGTAGAGACCTTACTTGGTCCCAGTTCACACGCAGAAGGAAGGAAAATAAGACATCTTCATTGACGTTCATCTCTAACTAAAAGTAAAATGTAGAGATTAGGAACTAGTTACCAGAAAGAGACCAAAACTAGACCCAGAAAAATGTTCTCTAAGATGGCGAAAAACTGTCAGCAATATCAATAGATATTAAAACAGTGATCCTATTGTAGAGCGTCTCAATGGAGTGATGGTTTTTACGGCTAACGGATAAAAATTTTGGCCATGCTACGGCTACGGTTAACCCAAAAATGGCTCAAGATGAGGCATTGCAGGAAAGCAAAATTCAGAGGTTGATCGTCAAATAAAGAAGAATTACATTCATCTGGACCCTGCTTTGTTTGTGGATTGATTTTGATGAAGCCAATAGGATAAATTAGAATAATCAAGCAAAAAAATAAATGAAGATCGAGAACGAGGAAAGGCGCGGAACCTCGAGGGTTTTCCCATTTTTATTGCCTCCCTCGCTAAATTGACCAGCGGTATCACGGGGGACTTGGTATCCGCGCCTTTTATCAAATGTCCTTGGCAACGAAACAAACTCCACAAGAAACCATGTTCTGTATTGTGGGCTGTTTACTACAGCATTTTCATTCTTTTTAACGATATCTGGAGTCGCCTTTCAAGTGTCATCGAAGCTTCCAAATTTTTTTTAAAGCGCTGCAGAAGCTTGATTTGGATTTATTTGGTTCAATTGCAAGCATAACTTAAATCTCACATCAACGATGTCGATCGCGGTAGCTACCCCGCGACATTGTTTTGGCCTCAAGGCCGATGTTGCTGATAATATTTGCTATCTGGATGAACAAACGATCATTTACCCGTCTGGATCGAACTGCATTTTGTTCAACATTGACCAGAAATCACAACGGTTCATACCTGGAACAGATAAAAGCGCTGGAATGACATCCATGGCTGTTAGTCCAAATCGAAGGTACGTCGCCATCGCGGAGAAAGGGGAGAAAGCTACCATAACTATTTACGATCTGAACACGTTAAGAAAGAAGAAAGTGCTCAGTTCTACAGAGGTTCAATCTAACGAGTTTGTCAGCTTGGCTTTCTCGCCAGATTCTAAATATCTTGTGTCTCAAGGAGGAAGACCCGACTGGACATTGCTTTATTGGACCTGGGAGAAGGCGAAAGTGATGGCTGTTACAAAATCTACCAATCAGATGAACTCACCTGTTTATCAGGTAAATAAATAGTACTGGAATTCTCCTTTAAAATGTAATATCTATCTTTCTTCTGATTGAGCGGAAAGGAAAACTGCACTCCCGTCAAAGCTTTTTGAGACAAATGTCGAGATTTAGAACTTGCTTATTTGCGACAATACTTAAATCCTGTCAAAATGCTCTCTCTTTCCCCTTCATCTCTGTCACACAATTATTGCTGTCTGAAAATGAGGGAAAGGAGTAGAGATAATCAAACCAGTTTGATTGTTTGGGTGGAAATGAATTAAATACTAAAAAGTAAACAGACACCTTACTTTAAGTTGACAGTTGCACGAGTTCTGGTGTATAAAACTCCTATGAACGATCTCACTGTATGTATTTATCACAGTGTTATTAGTTGAGGAAGTATCTTACTTGAAGGTAATTATTTATAGATAGATATCAACCAGGAGAACATGCTTTCAGTATTTTCATTGTACTGTACATTTTTTCCACTTACATGCACATAAAATTAGGTAAAAAAAATTGTTGAACCTTGTGCAACACTTGTGTCCTAAATGAACCCAGTGAAGGTGTATAAATGACTCTTTTCTCTAAATTTCCTAGTAGCTAATTGTTAGAATATTGAATATTTTAAGTATTCTTTATTGTGGGCATGATTTTAGTCCATCAAGGAACTACAATATTTTCAGTGATTTTCTACTGTGTACAAAGTTATGCTGTTGAAAATCACCAAAATGAGTTTAACCCTGTTATCCCCAGAATAGGCCATTTTACAGTTGTGTACTTAGTTGCCAAGCCTTTGATTTGGAGTGAGGCTGAAGGTGACCTTGTTGTGTTAGAGACCAGAATCTAGTTAGCATGATAACAAATTAATTTGCATTTCAAAAGCAGCAAGGTTTGTAACACAACAAGGTCACCCTTAGCCTCACTCCTGTTCAAAGGCTTGGCAACCAAGCACACAACTGTAAAATGGACTATTGATTAAGTTGTAGCTTCTCCCTGTAATTCCAATATGTTCCCTAATGCAAACAAATTAAGAGAATATTCAAGCTTATCAGCAAGAGGGTGTTGTGTGGTTATAACACAAAATTCTCCTGTCTTATTCACAAGGATCTGTTCAGCAGTCAGTTGGGAGAAATACTGATTAGATCTTGGGACTTACATAATTAACCAAGAACTGCAGCTGTGGATGATTAGGGATGAAGAAGATTTTTATGTATTTCAAATGACCAACTTGATGTAGCCCAATGAGGAAATTCTGTTTTTTTTGTTTTTTTTTTGTTTCATACTTTAAGCCCCACATTTGTGGTGAATTTACCCTTAGACACCAAAGAGCATAAGCATCTAATTTCTCCCAATGGCATCATCCTGTAACAAAAATGGTTAAGATTTTTATGTATTTCAAATGACCAACTTGATGTAGCCCAATGAGGAAATTCTGTTTATTGTTTTTTTTTTGTTTTTTTGTTTCATACTTTAAGCCCCACATTTGTGGTGAATTTACCCTTAAACACCAAAGAGCAGTAAGCATCTAATTTCTCCCAATGGCATCATCCTGTAACAAAAATGGTCACAAACATAAGAAGCTCTTGGTTGTTGGACAAATTGTCCCTGTATGTACGATGATGATAGGGAGTGCTTATGGAACAGTAAGGAGAACTTGCATATTGATGTTAGGGTGTAAAGGGTTAATTTATAGTAAAATCTTCATTCAGGTGGTTTTGAACTATTTGTATTGAAAACCCTTGTAATTTCACTTTTGCTGTTTTTTTTTCTTTTTTAGGTGACATTTAATCCTCAGGATAACACTCAGCTATGTGTGGTAGGGAATGGAATCTTCAAGTTGTTTCGTTACAGTGAGGGTAATCTTAAACAGTTTGCTTTCCAGAAAATGGAGCCACAAAACTTCCTCTGCCAGGCATGGGTGTCAGATGAAAGAATTATAGCTGGGACAGATAGTGGAAGACTTCTGTTGTTTGAATCAGGAGAACTGAAGAGTGAATTTCATGTTGGTGGAGGTGGGGCAAATGCTTCTGCTCCCACAAGGTATGAATCAGTTATTGACGTCAAAAGAGTGCAAAAAAAGCAAAAGGGTCAGGGTTTGAACCCTGGATATTGTCATTGTGTTGTTTTCTTGGGCTCAGAACTGACAGTTCTTGTAACCCTTCTAGACCACTGAGTGGAGTGTGGTACTGTGAGATGAAAGTGTCTTCGCCCAAGAATATAATACAATGAGCCTGTTAGGTCTTGAACCTGGACTTCTTGACCCAGACTCTACTGTCTTTATTGTAATGCCATTGCGTTTTCCACCCAAAAAATATCAGGATTTACTTTAAAGCGGTACTTTATGGGATTTCCACCATTAACAAGAAATGCAGCCTAAACATACAACTATTAGAAAGTGCTATTTTTATATTTAGATAAATTATTTGAACGCATAATTGACAAAAAGATTTACATAAAGCTTTATAGCCTCTTACTGTCTCAAACACCCTTTTCCTCTTTTTTAACTCACTGACTTAACTATGAATGTGGAAGAGATCATTGCAGCAATGAACATTACTTATGCTTCCATATTCATTTCTTCATCTGCAGTTTATATAATTATATGATTTTCATATATTTACAGTTATTTGACTAAACTGTATAAATATTTTCAATGGCTTGCAAGGCTGGGACCCCCTTGAATTCAAGAAGGGGGCCCACTTGACCCTTTTTGGCCAACTTCTAGAATAAACCTTCTAATTCATTTTAATGATATTTTTTCAGGCAAAGTATGGCCAGTGTACCTGAAAGTGGTGTAAGCCAGGATGCTCCTCCACAAGTCACATGCATTATTGCATTTTCAAAAGGCTTCATCTGTTCAGGCGGAGCAGGGACAGTACATCTCTTTGAGAAAACTGAGGAAAAAGACTTCTACAAGAAGGCCAGAGAGATTAAGATTCCTGTCGACACGCAGAGTCCAGATCCACAACTATTAGAGAATCAAGAGATTGTCAATCTTACTGTGAGCCCATCAGAGGAAACTCTTGTCTGCAGCACCAAGACAAGTCAGCTGTACTGTATCACCATGTCCACTGCTGATCTTGGCAAGGTAAAGAAAAAAAGGGCAAATGGAAACAACTGTTCATAATAGAGAAAATGTCTTTTGTCTTGTCATGAGCGTGAAACAAATCTTCAGATTTCAATCTGATACTCCTCAAACTGTTTAGGATGTAAATTTTAAATCAAAATAATTAACATCATTCTACAAATAAAATTAAAAGCCCTCTTATTTTCATGAAAAAGTTATAGAATAAAATAAAGTTAAATTAATTTTGAATAATATAATTTTAAATCAAAAGCAAATTAATTTATAAAAGTGATCATCTAAGTACTGGTAGGCTAAAATATTAAAGGTCAACATCTGTGTAAACTTTTCATTGTAACCTAATTCTAAAGTTCTTTTCCACTCAAGTATGTAAGTACATAATTTAACCTCAATTAGCTTTAAGATATTAAATGTGAAGATCAGATTTGTGATTAAATTCCTTCATGTTGATACCTTTCACTCCAAGGAGTAACCAAAAAATGATTTCTCTTCCTGCAATATAATTACATTCTTAAGCAGAAGGTTGATGAGAGTAAAGAGAGAGATCAACCAGGACATAATATGCCCTGGTTGATCTTATGACTTAAGTCCTATGGATTTAGAGTTACAATGAACAATATTATTGTTCAATGTAACTTGAAATTCAGATTGTGTGGAAAAATTTTATTTAAATCTTTGGAGTGGAAGGGTTAAACATCATAAATATTGTTAATTGAATAAAGTTTCTTTTAAAGATATAAAATCAATAAGTTTATAACATGGTATTGCTTTATTTACTTACAGAAAGGAAAGAGAGGCAAAAAAGCGGCCAGAAAAATAACTGTAATTGTTAGTATATGTCATTGGATATTTTCCTTTGAGATATGCACGTACACAACAAACTTCAGTCACTTTTATTTAATATTACAAAAACAGGCACATCATAATTCACTAGTCAGTTCAAAGCTTACACATCCCTCCTGGCAACCCATGGGCATTTGAGTGGGGGGATTTTAACCTCACCTGGGTGGGGTGGGATATTTGGACTGGAACTGTCAAGCAGATAAATATGTTTTATCTTTTTATATGGATGTGTTTTTAGGTAAAAAGTTCACCTCCTTAAGCAGGTAGCTTAGAAGAAAAGGTCTACAAGAAAGTCATGGTTGCTTATCTTGCCTGTTACAAAAAAATTGATGTTCAAATCTGACACTTGGGTGGGGCATTTGAACAGAAATTTGAACAAACCAATCTTGAAAGGTTTAAATGCCCAGAGGGTTGCCCTGAGGAGAGGGGTATGTCGAGGCTTTGAATTAATCAATAGTTACATAACTGCAACTTAAAATTACTTACAACTACATGTGTGATGATTGAACCACACACTAAATCACAAAATATATTTTGGTGATAATCATCAAAAGTATGTTCTTCCTATCCCTAAGTTTGAATGTCCCACTAACTGATTAGTGAACACATCGCCATACATCACTCAATAGTTATTATAGTTTTGTAATCTCTTGAGCTCTGGTATTATCCATGATGTTGTCTTGAGAAACATCAAGACTCTGGCATAAACCAAACTAAATACTCCCTCTTGCATCAGACTTGTGCTGTATATTATTTTCTGCACTGGTGTATGCTTTTTTTGGAATGAAATCAATTTGCTGTCAGAAAACGAACTTTCTGCATGTTCAGGGCTGCATCATTTTTTTATCAAAATGTAATTTGACCTTGTAATTTAATATTCTCTCAATGTGCCTTTTATGCTTGCATACATGTATCTTGATTTCTCAAAAATGTACTCTGTAGGGTGATATTGCCACATTTGAGCTGTTGTCGCAGGCATTCCATCGTGGTGTTATAACTGGTATGGATGTTTGTATACGAAAACCACTGATAGCTACTTGTGGTTTGGACAGATCTGTGAGAATATGGAATTATGAAGTTTGGTGAGTTTTCAATTCTTTAAGTTTTTGATGGTCATATTTTTTAGGCTTTCCTTTGCTGTTTTGTTGTCATAATCAAGTTAAAGATTGTTAGGTTCTATGCACTCTCCTCTAATCAAAGATAGACCTTTGATTTATTCAAAGCTCAATCAAATCAAGGTACATGGATAACTTAAACTAAATGTAGAGTTAAATGCATTCAGTGGTCTTTACAGCCTCTCACAATATAGTTAAAACGATAAAGTTTATGTTCGCAGGCACAAATATGTTTTAAAACTCTTAAACAACAGTTAACCCTTTAACTCCCATGAGTGACCAAGACAGAATTTCTCCTTACAATATCAATACAATATCAAGCAGACAATTGATGAGAATAAAGAAAAACATAAGTTGGGGGATTATAAGTTGATTCAATACCAAATTCTCCAAACTAACCATAAGAACTGTATGGCAGACAGTTAGGAGAATTACTAATGAGATCTTGGGAGTTTAAGGGTTAAAGTGAGCTCTGAGAAGGGCTCAAAATATAATTATGCCCAAGAAGATTTTTTCATTTTAGAGGGCCTGCCAAATTCTCCATTTTAGCCCGCAAAATGCGCCACATCACCCGACAAATTGATGATAATAGGGATTTTATACTTAGTTTTAATTTTCATCCCGCAGTTCATTGGAGCAATATAAGGAATTCCAGGAAGAGTGTTACAGCATAGCCCTCCACCCCTCTGGACTGTACATCTTGGTGGGATTCAGTGACAAGCTGCGACTTATGAACCTGTTGATTGATGATATCAGATCTTTTAAAGAATTTACCATCAGAGGCTGTAGAGAGGTCAGTGTGTTTATTAAGATGCAGAAAGGGAGTTTTAAGGGGAAGAACAGTTCATAAACAGAATTATGGCCATAATATCTTTCTTTGAATGATCTATTTATTACGATTATCAGTTGAGTGAGGCACGGAAAAAATTTTGTGGCGGGATTGTTACAGATAAAGTACGGTGTTGTCACGGGCGACCTTTCTTGTTTCTAGTGATAACCAAATTTCAAGAGCTGTGTGTCACCAACCGTCAAACCTGAAAGCCTGCCAAAATAGGTCAAACAACTCGTTACCACTGGAAATGAGGCTACTGTAGTTGCCAGTGACAACAGCACGATTTTAACGTCAAAATGTATTCGCTAAGGTTCTGTCTCGCCTCACTCAACTGAAAATCGTCGTGATCACACAGTGGCAAATATTAGGAACAGCGACTTAATATTGTGAGACCTACATGAGCCAAGTATGTAAGATGAAGTTTCGTTAGCAATTTTCATTGACTTAAAGACTTTTAATTTCTGAAAGGAAAACGATTCAGAGACTTCGGAGGTCTTTAAAAGAAGTAATTGACATATGACTTCTTCCCCCATGATATTCATACATTATTCAGCAAACAAGCAATGAGAATACTCAAACTTATCAGGTAGAAGTTGTTTTCTTGATCAAGCACCAAATTTTCGAAACTAATTTTCAAGGAAAGAAATGTGTAGCAGCTAAAGGGGAATAATTAACTCCTAGATCTTGGCAGTTAAAGGGTTGATACTCCTGCATGACCAATGCAAATCATAAAGTAGTTTCTGAGGCGTTCATACCATAGCTTATTTCTTGTACTGTCCAAAGACCCGTTCAGGAAATGAAAAAATTTGTTGTACCTTGTTTTTCTATGAACAGACCATTTTCCTTCGCTGGTAATTTATATGAGTAACTCTAGACAAAGTTCTTCCCTCGTTGAATTATTTTTTTTCGAGTAGCCTTTCCACTTTAGAACCAAAACTGTTTTACTGCGTTATTGAGGTTTGGGATAATTTTTTCTTCAGTGTTCCTTCAGTAATGGCGGTCATCTTTTTGCTGCTGTGCATGGCAATGTGATTCAGCTGTACTCCTCCACAACCTTTGAGAATGTTGGCAATCTGAAAGGACACAATGGCAAGGTAACTTAAATTTGCGTTAACTCATTATAAGAGAGTTTTATTTTATGTTTTTTTCCCCTATATGTAAGTGATGACGTTATTGGATCTAGAAACCTAAAAAAAGGAATGATTTGGAATAAGGGGGTAGAACTTAAATATTTTTAAGCTCGCCTTTCCTACCCATTCTACAGACCTGCGTTTGTGCGTATGCACAGTCAAAATATTTCTGAGCGGTACTGTGGATTGCTTCCGACAAGTGATATCATTGTTATGTATGAACTGATTGATATGTAGAATTATTGAGGAGACTCTAACTTCGTACTGGACGCTGTTGACATGGCTGAACTTAACAATGGGCGGAACAGTTTTAACATTTTGAAACAAGCACATGACCTTGCTTAGTAATGATTTCTCTGTAACTCAGTTGGTAGGTCATCCAACTAGTAAAGGTGAAGGTCTAACACAGCGGTTAAACATCGAGCACGCGCGAGTGAATCAATTGTGAACGGCCGCGCAAATTTCCCAGGCAAAATTTTTAAGAAAAACACAACAAACAACCGCTGTCACGCAAGATATATGAAGAATTCATAGGAGTCGACAAAGAAACAGGAACATAAAACTTATTTTATTGCTGGTATCCTGTTCATTTACAGTTTTTGTTTTTGGTCATATCAGGAAATTTATTTAATTTTTAAAACACCGTGAGTTACTGGTTTGTGTCCTTATAGCCTCAAACCACGCCTGCTAACCGTTGCAATGTGTACACATGCGCAGACATTTGACCGCTGTACTCGGAACTCCCTCGGTGTTGACTCAAGTTTCTTCCTTACCTCATTCAACGTTTGTTTCAAATGGTTATTATCCTTTTAGGTTCGCCAAGTGATCTGGAGCCAGGATGATAGTAAAATCATTTCATGTGGTATGGATGGTGCCGTGTATGAGTGGAATGTAACCAGTTACAAGCGTGAAGGAGAGAGTGTTCTCAAATCTTGTAGCTACACCGGTGTTTCTGTGTCCCCTGACAGCAGGACAACTTTTGCTGTGGGCTCTGACAGGACTCTCAAGGAAATTTGTGACTCACAGGTAGGATTTTAAGTATATACATTGTGTAATGACTAGAAAAAGCGTTTACATAGAGTGTCGTAATTCCAATCGGATTACGAACAGTCCCTCCTTTTATATTCACGTCTTTACCCACAGTTCAAATATATGACTTTAAAACATTCACGGTCGTTTATTCACCTTTTCACGGGTTTATTTGAAACCAACTTAATGACCAGCTCCCAGTTGGCTTGTTAGCTCAGTTGGTAGAGCGTTGCACCAGCATCCTAGAGGTCATGGATTCAAATCCCGTACAGGCCTGAATTATTTTCAGGCCTTATTTTCACTACTGTTCAGGTAGTGTTAACTACTGCAAAGATCGCTTTCATGTTCAAGTCCCTCCTTTTCGACGAAGTCAGTCGCGCGAGTGCTCGTAGTCGAAATCATACCGGCCAATTAGAGCGAAGCAAATATCACAGCAAACTACCTGAAGCGTGGAAAAATACGAGAGGCCAACACGCAATTGGTTTTAGTTTAGTGCCTGATTGGTAGAGAGCGCAGCGCGAATTTTCTAGACCAATCACGTGCGGAGAAGCACGAACCGAAGGCGAGTGCTTCTCGCACTTCTCGAGTGTTTGCGCGCGCTCGTTCTGATGACATAGGTTGCGTGCATTATATCTCAACAGTGCACTCGTGTGACGTAAGGCGCGTGCTTTACGGAAATATAATGAACTCGTTCTGACCAATCACGACGCGCGCATTTCTCTGAACATTTTATAATACATTATACATCATTTCATGTCTGTAGGACAAAATACTGGTTTTCATACCAAGAATGATCGTGCTTGTTTGTAAAGTTCTTTTTCCTTCTCGAAGTTCTCTGGTCAACTATTCATGAACTTGCACAGAAACAATGGTTAATGCGTTCGTTTTTGTTTTTTTTTTCTATCCAACAGATTCTCCGTGAAGTTCCTGCTAATGACATTGTTCTAACCCAGTGTGTGATGTCACGTTCCGGTCGAATGCTCTTCGCTGGAACCAGTTCAGGGACTCTGCGCGCGATGAAATTTCCGCTGACCGTTCCTGGGGAATGGCAGGAACACCAAGTGCACTCTGGGGCAATCACTAAGGTAACAGTAGAATATCAAAAAGGTTTGAAATTCGACTGCGCGTCGTAGGCTTATTTTACAAATTACTTACTCTTTTTGTTTTTGTTTTTCGTTAGATGCGCATGTCTTATGACGATCAATACCTGTTCACAGTATCCGAGGACGCTTGTTTGTTCATCTTTAAAGCTGTTGATAAGGAAGGCAGAGGGATGAAACGAGATAAGGAAGTGGGATATGCAGAGGAGATCCTTATCACCAAATCTGACTTGGAAGAAAAGGTCAGCGGCTATGAAAAATCCATAAAGTCTAAAAATTTAGCCTTCAGAATTCAAGGTCGTCGTCTTCAATCCATATCAATAGAGCTGTGCAAGAGAATATAAACTATAATCTCTTGATGTGCGTTAGTGCGTTAGTGTTCGAGCGTGTTGATGACTCCTCATTGGTCGCGTAGGTAGCTCAATGTTTTTCAGCCTATTACAAGGTAGTAATATGCAATTTAAGATTCCATCCTAAGATTTTCTTTCAAGGGCGTGGGCATTGTGGCCTTACAGTGCCTGTTTTCCGCCTCCCCCCCCCCCCTCTTTTTCAACCTGGCATACACTCGAGTATTGGAGACTTCACCCAACGCCCCCGGTTGAAGTTGAAAACTGTCCGTAGAAAGATAGATAGTATAAGTTGCACTTTTCGGTGTATGATTTTTTCATTAACAGCGAACCTTTTATCATTCTCTCAACTTAGAATTCCATGATGGCTGAGCTTAAAACACGTGTGGAGGAACTCAAAATGGAAAACGAGTACCAGCTTCGTCTCAAAGACATGAACTACAATGAGAAAATCAAAGAACTCACGGAGAAGTTCATACAGGAGATGGAATCTTTGAAAACTAAAAACCAAGTTCTTAAGACCGACAAGGACAAAGAAGAAGCGAAACACGAAGAAGAGATAGCTGACTTCTTGGAAAAGCATGGCAAGGAATTGCAAGATCTGGAGTCGGCGAACAACCAGAAGCTTATGTCAGAATATGAGAAATATCAAGAGCTTCAGGCCAAGAGCCAGAAGATGCAAGAGGATTATGAACGACAGTTGACGGAAATGGAGGAATCGAAGGAACAAGCGTTGGAGGAACTGACGGAATATTATGAGAATAAACTGACAGAGAAAAGCGCGCAGCTAGAACAGGTAAACAGGGCTACTTAGATACATACACCAGAATAGAACTCATTCATCCCATATAATACAAATTCTTAACCATCCCAACCTGTGAATGAAATTTTCCCGCTCAACAGAAGAAATAAACAACATTGCGCTTCCGCGCCGCTACAGTTTTGTGTATCTGTAAAACAGATGATAACTGGGCGACTTAAAACAAATAAAATTTTCCTCGCCTCTCCCTTAAAGTACAACCCCCTTCCCCTTCCCAAATACCGCGTAAAAAAAAACTACACCATCCCGTCCACCTGAGAGATATGACTTCGTAAAACTATCGTCTTTATTCAACTTACTATTTTCAGAAGTTTGGTTAAAGCCGCGGGAGAATGACAAGACTTCTACAGATAATAAAACTTAAGAATCTGTCTCTGGTTTTCGTTGTTCTTTCTTTAGAAAGTATAATTTTGTGTCGTTCGAAAGTCAAAGATTAGTTTAAGTTAAATAAAAAACTGTGATGTGTATTCGTGTAAGAAGTCTTGAGATACATTTTTAAGTTGATCATAAAAAAAGCAAAGGAAACGCGACGGTTGTTCCAAGGAGGCACAACGTTATCCAGTGGTTAAATTGCTATCCAGTGGATTAGTGTCAGCAAAACGTACTGCGCTCTCCATCGGGTGTATATCTTATTAGACGTTTTGATGTGTACTATCACTAAATATTTTTATGCAAAGTTTAGTTTAAATCCGTTCTTACCATTGTTGTTGATATTTATTACAGTCACAAGATGAATCACGGCAGCAGTTACGAGAGTACGAAGAAACGAAGAAACAAATTGAAGAGGATGCAGACCGAGAAATCTTGGATATAAAAAACAAGTACGAACGAAGGCTGAGGGAGGAGAAAGAAGCAAATCTGAGACTGAAAGGCGAGACAGGGATTATGAGGAAAAAGGTAACATCGGTTTGGCTTTTTAATCCCTTGACCCTTAAGAGTGACCAGCATCTAATTTCTCCTTACAATATCACCCCTAAATCACCCATCAAGGTCATGAGAGTAAAGGAAATGATCACCAACTAGCTCTTGATCGTTAATCAAATTCTCCTTGTCAGTAGCTTAGGAAATGTATAGAGAACAGTATGGAGAATATGCATACTGATGTTAGGGTGTAAAGGGTTAACTCCCAAGATCTGATTAGTAGTTCTCCACTGTAGTAATTTTTGGGTTTTTAGCAGCTTCTTGGTCATCGCGGAATTAAAAGAATGTGTACCATTTTCGTAATTAAGTTTTGATGTTAGAAAACGTCATCATGCTGTCATCTTCCAGTTAACATGTTAAAAAAAAAGTTCTGGAGAGAAATGACGGAAACTGAAGGCTCTCATCATTAGCACTTCGGCACCAGCATCTCTTTGCACTCGGGAAAATATGAGATCTTGAGCGGCGCAAGCCTCCGACACGTCTGCAAATGCTAGCACTGATCATCAGTGCCAGACATCCGACAAACTTCTCCCCAGCTCGTCTCCAATCTTCCCGCCGATGGAAAAATCGCGCATCCTGCAGCGCTAATGATGAGGGTCTGGTTGCTAGCTAAGGTTGTCGTTGTCGATGTCACCTTCTCAAGCTACCTTATTTGCACTTAACACTGTCCCTTTTTTTTTGGTGTAGTTTACGAGTCTACAAAAAGAAATTGACGATTACAAAGCTGAAATCCAACGTCAACAAAACGAGAATAACAAACTACAAGGAGTGATAAAGTCTCTGGAGAAGGACATCTATGGGCTGAAGAAGGAAATCCAGGAACGAGACGAAACCATTCAGGACAAGGTTGGGTGAAGGTTTTTTGTTTATTCTTGTAAAGAATGCATTGAAGAATTAACTGATCGGTTAATTCACAGATTGTCTATCTGACCGGCTAAATGACACACCGACACATTGATTTATCAACCAATTGATCCATCGATCGATTGGTAGGCTGTCTGATTTACTAGTCTAGCTGTCTGACTGAGATACCGACAGGTGACGGCCGGCTTACTAACCGTCAGGAGGACCAACTTACCGACTAACAACATGATCCCCTGCTGATTAGCTGAATAACTCGTGACTGATCCGTTAAATGACTTTTTATTTACCTATGAGACAGACAGACAGACAGAAAAAAAGAAAGGTAGACCCACAAACAGAGAAATAGGCAGACAATCAGTATGCTAGACATTAGATCAGGACTAACAGACAGTTGTACAGCAGATAGACACACTGAGGCAGTCAGGGAGGTAGACAAAACAGACAGATCAATCAGACCAAGCGTGCACATAATCAACGAGACAGGCGCAACAAAAAGTAAAATAATCAAAAGACAGAGACATAGACAGGCTGAAGACCTACAGAAAGACAGACAGACAGACTGACTGACTGACTTACGGACCGACTAACTGACCGATTTAATCAATTTGACGGTTTTTAAAGAGTTTTTAAATCGCACCTCTGAATGAACTTCGACCTTCTTTTCCAGGAAAAACGTATCTACGACTTAAAGAAGAAGAATCAAGAGCTTGAAAAGTTCAAATTTGTCTTGGATTATAAAATCAAGGAGCTGAAGAAACAAATAGAACCGAGAGAAAATGACATAAAAGCTATGAAAGAACAAATTCAAGAGGTAAGCGACCGTTACAAGTAAAAATGTCATTCCGTTACCAACCTGCAGCGGTTGTTTATCGTACTTTCGGTCATTGGTGAACGAAAAATGGGCTGACCGTACGAAATTCCCATGAAACACATAAAAGTTGCAACTGAGTGACATCTAGATCAGCGTAAAACGCGCTGAAAGCTAGCGAGCATTCAACTCTGCGATCAGACTAAAAGTTCTTGCTGTTGACCATTATTGACGTAGTTGCGCGCGCCCTGCAGAAATGCCCGCGCGCCTCGCAGAAATGTCAGTACGCCCTGCAGAAATTTCTGCGCGCTCTTGCGTTGCCTCTTACTTCTCGCGCGTGCTCGTATTCTTGTTGTGAGTTTTGGCGCGCGTTTTTCCCTGTGTGTGCTGTGTCTCAGTCTTATTTTAACTACGTTATCGTCTGCGTATCTTGATTTAAAAAAAAAAAAAAACGTCCTCGACGGTTTATTGATACATGTTAAAGGAATAATTGTAAACTATTGGTGTGAAAGGGTGAAGGATAGCGATCTACGTCACAATTGTTGTTGTTTATTTATACTTGATAACTAGTTGATCTTTTTCGGGAGACGTGGTGACCTCATGGTTGTAGTGCGCTGGACTCCGGGTGGTGAGGGGTCTGGGTTCGAGACCGGACCGGGTCATTGTGTTGTGTTCTGAGGCAAGATTCTTTACGCTCACAGTCTCTCGCTCCATGGGGAAGTTGATGAAATATTGGGTGATAACCTTGCGATGGACTGCCATTCAAGGGAGGGGGGAGAGCAATACTTCTTATTGCTTCATGCCACATAATCTTTAGCAAAATGTGGGCTAGAAGCTCGAGATTTTACCGTACTTAATGATACTTAACATATTCTTGCCGCGAAAACGGAGCAAGCTCTTTTGCAGTGTGGGCCACAAGCTGGAGAAGAGATTTAACCTTGCTTTGCATTTTCCTTTTCAACAGATGGAGAGCGAGCTTGAACGGTTCCACAAACAAAATACGAGCCTGGAATTGAACATCACTGAACTAAGACTGAAACTTAAGGCCACAGACAAAGAAATGCACATGGAGAGGCAAAGGGTAGGGAAAGTTTTAAACTTGGATTGTGTTACTTGCTGAGTAGAATTAAGCTGCTGATTTACTCACTTATCGGTATTGGCTGATTACGTTTTTTTTTTTCAATTTTAGGTGCGTGATGTTGAAGCTGTGGTGAAGAGATTTAAGACTGACCTTCATAACTGCGTCGGTTTTATACAAGAGCCCAAGAAACTCAAAGAGAATGTCAAGTCCTTGTATCAAAAATACGTCCAAGATGAATCGGTGAGGATAACTAGTTACTATTTTGTCTCCTAACATCGAACAGGTATCAAGTCTGTCTTCTGAGCAATGAGAGTAAGCAGAAATAAATCATAGAATCAATTAGATCTCGATGTAAAGCCCCATCGCTGGTACCGAGGGCGAAAAAATAAATTTAACTTATACCAAGCGCGGGAAAACCTATGATCGATGCTAAGTCTTTGAAAAAGAAAATTAGTACATCACTGTGACTGAAATTATAAAATGTGGCTCAGTAGGAAAAAGGATATCTTTACACTATCTGAACGAAAGTTTATCTTTCATGAGGAAGTAAGGATGGTACAGTGGTGAGAGCGCTCGCCTCCAGGCAAATCGCTGTGGCCTGGGTTCGATTCCCGGCGTCACATGTGGGTTCAGTTGTTGCTTCTCGTACTTGCTCCGAGGTTTTTTTCCTCCGGCTCTCCTATTTTGAATATTTAAATTGTTAAATTTCAATGCGCCTATATCTTTTAATTTAATAATTTTTTTTTCGATTTTAGCTGGACTCCGCTGGTGTGGATGCGGACATTCAAAGAGAGTATGCGCGTCAGCGAGAACATCTTGAGAGAAGTGTGGCATCCTTACGAAAGAAGCTTGCTAAAGATTCTGAAATCCACAGGGCAGATAATGTCAGAATTATGCAGGTGAGGAAGTAAAAACTTTTGGACGTCGTAGGAGTTCGTTTGAAATGTAGCTTACGAAGCACGTGGTTTTGATGGGGTGTATCTGCTCGTCTTGCGTTTCCTGCGCGTTCTACCTGCATTCTTTTGCACTAAAGATGCTGTTAGCAGCGTGGCTGGAGCACAAGTCACACGCGCGATGAATACGCAGTATTGGGGTAGCGTGCGAGCACGTCTTGCGTTAGGCGTTTCACTCACCTTCTTTTCGCGCTCAACATAATGTTAGCTGCACAGCAGGTGCACGGTAAGAATACAAGTAACATTTGCGACGGAACTTGCGGTTTTGGTTGAGTGTACTTGCCTGTCTTGCGTTTACTGGGCGTTTTACATGCGTTTATATCGCACTCAAGATGCTGGTAACTACGTTCCAGGCGCATGGCAAGAATACGTATTGCACTCGCGAAACAAAGCTCGTGTCTTCTCTCGCGCACATTCTGGTTTGACTTACTCATGCCCAGTACTACCGTCAAATAAAGCGCCGCGACTGGACTGCGGTGCTCTTTCGGAAATTTTCATTTGGATCTCGGATTTGTTACATCGTTTGCAAACTCTTTAAACATTTGATGTCGTTTTATTTTTCTTTTTTTAACAAAACAAAGAAACGGAAAAGTCATTAAAAAGCCCCCTTCCTTTGTTGTTTTTATTGTTGTTGTCTTTGAAATATTAATTGGATAAAATTGTAGAAGTATAAGGCACCGTATTGCACATATCACATGACATTTGATGCATCACAC
Source organism: Pocillopora verrucosa (assembly GCF_036669915.1). Lineage (NCBI taxonomy): Eukaryota > Metazoa > Cnidaria > Anthozoa > Scleractinia > Pocilloporidae > Pocillopora > Pocillopora verrucosa. The sequence continues at coordinate 14,968,907 of NC_089323.1, read as the reverse complement.
TTTACTTGAAGTATCATAAACACTCTCTTTTGCCAAAACGATAGGTGATAACTTATCGATACTGAGCAAACTTGTTTACAAAGATATCTTGTGCGCACTTCCTATCATAACGTCATTTTTTTTTTTTTTTACCTTATCAGGAGAACGTCACTCTCATTAAAGAGATCAACGACTTAAGGCGTGAGCTTAAAATCGCCCGCACCCAAGTCCACGACCTGGAAACCGCATTAGGTGTCATGCGCAAACAACAGCAATTCCCCGAAGACGAAGAAATCGGGAATATGGAGAACAAACGGAAACTGTCCGAGGAAAATGTGGAAATGGAAAAAATGATAGATATGCAGAAGACTGAGATAAGGAAATTGCGAGTTCAAATAAAAGACATGGAGACCGTTATAAATTCCCGTCCGCCCTCTGGCTCCAGGCTTCCGCCGGTCGCGGTTGGGTAGGATTTTGGCGTGAAGGCTCTTTTACTGAAAATCGTGTTACATTGTCCAGTTATCTAGCTTTTTTTTTTTCGAGTTTGGATGATGAGAGTTTTGTTCTTGCCTTGTAAATAGACACGTAGTCAATGCATTCGAGAAGGAAAGAATGAAAAGCCGGAACTGTCACTTAACAGCCTTTTTTTTTTAATCGTAACTGTAAACTGCTATCCGAAGAATATGTAAATAAATCTGTATTTTGAACATAGTTAGCTTACTTTTCTGTCTTGGATTTATAAAGTGCGTAAAACGATTTTTTTAGCAATCTACTCTTCAAAGATTTCGGTTGCCCCTTTATAGTTCATTGTTTTTGCGACTTTGAGTCACGTTTTTGGTTACTTTTCGGGTTACGTTTACGTTACTTTTTGTATTCGTTGCTGCGTAACTGTTTGAGTGCGTTACGGTGTCAATTTTCTTTTCAGTGGTACTTTACTTCTCCGTTCGCTTCTATGTCACATCATACCCTCACTACAAGTCACTTTTCACCTTCCAGCGTAGTGACCTCATACAATCCTACACTGGCAAAAATAGTGTCGTCATTGTTCAAAATTCTGATTTTCAGCACAGAGACACGAAGGGGGACACTTGCTTTTCAAATCACACTAAAACGTTGCAAAGGATAATGCGTTGATTAAAGCTTGTCTCTGTCGTTCCCCTTTTCCTTCATTCTTCTTTCCTTTCATGTCGGCTCCATAATTTCGAGAAAGCTCATCGGAGCGAGTTCTCAAATGTACGGATTGGAGCCTATTTTTGTCATCTCGTCTAACATCCCCAAATGCCTTTGCAAGTGTAATTTGTATCTGAAGTTTGATCGAGTGATACGACCCTAGTCTCATACCCAGACCTTCCACGGCCAAGCGGTTGTGTATTTCAGTTACAGTTACACAGTAGGATCTGAGTACGTGACCAATACGACCCGGCTATCTATAAAGATTTGGTCATAATTGCAAAAAGTCTTACCAATAGATAAAGGAACGCTCGTCACTTTTTTTTATTAAATGCTACAAAAGAAAAAAAAACGCAAAAAAGCCAATCTTCCATCATCTTTTCAGTAATGTTACATGTATGCTCGTCAATGGTCCTTTTTTTTTGTTCCTTAAAAAAGCCCTTTCACTCTCTCTTCCATCTATTCTGGCCATGTATTTTCCATCAGAGTGCTTCCTTCTCTTTCCCTCTCTCTCTTTCTCTCTCTTTCTCTCTCTAGCGGAAAATCTACACTATCATAAAAATTTACCGGGTAGTTGTTAGAAATACCAGTCGTAAATAAGCCATACTGAATTCAATCTCAACTCTGGAAACCTCGCGATGCAAATTTTCATCAACCTCGTTCTCAGGTCATCTTTCTTCAGTTAAACTAAAGTTCATTGCACGTGTAAATTTTTCAGCTCATTTACATTATACGGTTCCTCGTGTTATGAATTGCTTCGCTTCTCAGGAAATTTAACGTCCAAATGCCGGAGCTAAAAGGATCAAGGAGTCCCTTTGCTTGTTCTTGCAAACCATACATGGACTGATAACTCACGACAAAGATTATTGTTCAAGTTACAACGAAACACAAGGTAAGGAAATAATTAGTTCAACTTAAAAGTTTTTGTGAAGCGTGTTGTATGAGGTTGAGAATGAACGATGGTAGAGTTCTAGATTACTTCTCCAAACGCAGTACCGCTTCCAAGTCTTCGTTTGCAATTTCAAAGGAAAAATTTATCAGTTAATTGTATTAGTCCAGCCAAGCTGAGAAGAGTTTTAGAGTAAGACATTTATTTCACCTGACGGTACACTCAAACCGATTTGAACTTTTCGAAGTAGAACAAGATCAATTCTTGATCACTAAACTTTGAGATTTTTACAGTTGTAACGCAGAAAACATCAATATTGCCAGTTCTCTGTACTGTTCTCTAATTAGAAAGGACACTTTGCATGATGATCAAGAGCTCCTTGACTCAACGATCATTTCCTTTATTCTCATGACCTTACTATTTGTTTCACCTTAAGGGGTGATACTGTTGGGAGAAATTTGAGGGTTATCGAAAGATGAACCGCTCAAGTTCTTAAACCAGTGTGATGCAATTCATGGAGCCACGAGAATTTAAACTGTTGTTTTCGTCCCTTTTGCAGATACTCTATCCTAAAGATAAATGAATATGAAGCGTATTAAGGGACAGAAAGCGAATGAAAGCAAAGACTTGTGTCAAGGTAAGAGACAACTTCCATGTTTCTTAAAACAGGCTCATAATGTGTACATGTGTCACAAGACGATGGAATAATTTACGCTCGATATCCATGTTGATCAAATATGCAAGAATATCTTGTCAAGCGACGGGTTTGCTTGTGTGGGCTTGTTGAAATATTGGAAGGTAGTTAAGAAAGATTTGTCTGATGCTAGGCGACGTAATGTATTCACAAGGCATGATGGGAAAGATTTTCGCATAACCCCATAAAACTTATGATTGTTCGAGCTTATGAACTGTCGTTAGGTAAAAGAAGGGGCAAGAATTGTATTGCACACAGCCCCATACTTCATTATACAAACAGCTCTTGGATGAAGAAAGCAAAAGCGAAAATAGTAGATTGCCTTTGGGATTAGAGCGGGTTATACGGAAATCTTTCCAAAATAGAAAATCATAAATAGAAATATTTTAGCATTTTGTAGCTTACGCGACAACTCTTGGAATATTTTCTAAAACTTTTCAAATTCAAAGAGTAGTTCATTCATTCCTTCATGGAAGAAAACAATAGATGACGAATTTTTAATTTTCACCTGGTGACATTTCGTCACCAAACTACGCTACCGCAAAAAATGATCGGAATGTCAACAAATCTTTTGGCGCGCTATTGAAAAAATATACAAAAATTCAGCTCTAAGACGTTCACCTTTTCCCAGAAAAAAATTGAAGTAACCTTCATTGTCATGTCTCTAAAGATAAAGTATCTGGAGGTAAATTTTACAAGTCGCCGTTACAAATTTTCGGGTTTCTTCGCGATTGTTGCAAAGGGGAAGGCATGTCATGCAAAAGCTCGACTCATTGTAATGCAGACTTAATTTGCACATTTTTCGATTGTGGTTAAGATTGATTTCGACCAGGCAAGTGGTCAGCTTCCAAATCTTAAAACGCGTTGGTTTTGTTAAATAAAATTTGCAATTCTCACTCGTACGAATTTACATCGACGAGAAACGATGTAATGCAGAATTCAGTAGATTTCAAGTTTTCACATCTCAGATTCATAGGGCCGGTTATTTAAACAAAGTGGAAGGACATTCATTCAATTAAATCAACCCTCTTAGAGAAAATTCCTGAAGCCCACTGCTTGCGTAAAACCACGGTTTGAATTAGTTCTCGTGTCAACAACCGGCCCATAATGTTTTCAAAGTAATCGCAATGTTTTGGCTATTGCTCGGCAACATTTTCTATATCTGCGCAAATACAAATACATTGACATAAAATTTTGTGAACATGACTCTCAGAGAACATCATGCAGGTAACGTTTATATCCTCATCTACCACTGAACTCTCAAAACTAAATTTGAAGGAAGATGTGCAAATCAATTAGAAGAATAAGTGCATCGATCTTGAGCTGATCGGCTGAAATTAAAAGAATCGTCTGCATTTGCTGTAACCAAAATTATGGTAACACGCAGAAGATTTCAGGCCTTGGACATGTCGCGCGGTGTGAAAACACTTCTTTGAAGCAGATCGTCAACATTTCCATGGGTGACCGAGACAAAATTTATTCAAATAAAACTAATACAATGTCAAGCAGACAAGTGATGAGAAAAAAATCAATTGGGGATTATTAGTCGATCCAGTTACGAATTCCCTAAGCTAACTTCTTAAATTCTTACTAAGAATTGTAAGGCAGACATTGAGGAGATTTGCTACTAAGACATTGGGAGTGAAAGAGTTGATTCTGAACAAGAATTTATACAGGCATAGAGAAATCACAAAGAAACCACATTTTGACATCCTCTGTGATCTATTACTGAACAGACGCACGGCAACTTGGAATCTATTTGTTTTATATTATAAAGAATTAAAAAAGGTTTTAATGATGACGTCATCTATACGTCTGTTCTCCAATAGATCATAAGTGAGAACCAATCAGAATACGTGCATAACTGATCTTATTATATAAATTTAATTTGTAGATAAGGTTAGTTTCGTCCATAGTTTAACAAGTTTGCTTACGTTACCTTGCAGTTCCTTCAACATCTCTTATTAAATTCGACCACAAGTAAGGAAAGAAAGAAAAAGATCGAAACGTTTAACAAGAAGGACATGTCGGAGAGGGAGGAACGACAGTTCGAAATTAATTTTTAAGGTAAAACCTGTAACTAAGCAAAGCCAACTTCGTGCCAGGAGAAATTTGACGATTGCTGCTAAACAAATTCAGAAGTTTGTTGCCAAAGCAAACGAGAAAGACGCTATTCAAACTCGTATTTTGCTGGGAAATAGATGTTTAGTATCGAGAAAGATTTAGTTTTTTCATTCAGAAATGACAGAAATTTGGATCTTAGAAGATGAAATTTTCTGTAAAAAGTTAATTTCATGTCGTGTTGAAAATTTCTCTTAAAATTATTCAAAACAGAATTGTAGTATCTCGTATCAGTCGATGAATTAATCAGACTTATCACACTACTTATCTAGTGATATTTATTTTCTCTTTCATTTAAAAATTTTCCAAGATTTTCAGTTATTTTGGCGCTTTGTTGACTTTGTTATTTTGACTTAGTTTCATTTGTAATGCAATTAATACTTATCAATTGCTGTAAAAACTTTCACTTATTAAAAACTTAAAAATAAGAGTTGTATCTTCACTTTATTGTCTTCCATTAATTGTACAAATGATAAAAAAATAATTGCGCTTTTAAAAGGGCCTGGTAACAAGTCAAAATATAGGCTATCTCTTTTACTTTTTTTTGCGTATGGAGGGTTGCCGAGAGGAAAAAAATTTCTGCGGATTTGAACAGCGTCTAACATAAAAACAAAAAAATATACAGAACTTTCAATTGGAGAAAATCAATCGCTCAAAGCAAGATTTTTTCCCGCCAAAAGACTTAGTATATTTTTTATCAACATCAGACACCATTCAAAAGCGCAGACCTTTTTTTCCTTGAACAAATTTCCCGCCAAAAGACTTAGCTTTTTTCGGAAATTGCAGTAGGCCCTTTTGAAAGCGCACTTATATATTTATTCAACGATGTTAATGCAAACATCGCTCTACAGATGTAGATTTAATTTCTTTCGATAACTGGTAAATCCAAGGAGAAGGTCTGAGAAACTTTATTTCTATCAATACATTTCTTGAATCTTCTTGCATCACCACCACGTTCAAATCTGAAAGAAAAAGAATGACACTTTTTGGAGTATACCTTTCAATAGAAAGATCGCTTAGCGTTTTGTGTAAGAAATTCAGTCTCTACTTGCGTTGGCATCCAGCTGTATCATTTATGAACTTTTCGCTAGAATTGCTACAGCTCTTGTTACGATAAATAAAATCTTGACAAACGGAGGAATACCGAGTATTCAATAGAAAGATCGCTTAGCGTTTTGTGTAAGAAATTCAGTCTCTACTTGCGTTGGCATCCAGCTGTATTATTTATGAACTTTTCGCTAGAATTGCTACAGCTCTTGTTACGATAAATAAAATCTTGACAAACGGAGGAATACCGAGTATTGCGTTTAAATCGAGAGAAATCCCATTATTTTCTCTTGCTTTAAATTTAGCACGAAGCGAGTAAGTAGTTTCAAAGCAAGTTGCCCTGAAATAAAAAAAAAGATTCTGTGAATGGTCAAGCTTTGTTGAATTTAAAAAATACACAAAGTTTGCAGCTTACGTGAAAATATTCATCAACGATAAGCCATTAAACGCTTAACATTTCTGTTGCTTTTTTTTAAATTTTACTTATCCACTCGGGTTCAAAGAAGCGATAAAACATTAATAAAATTCTAAAACATGGTAGTGAAGTAAATGCGACAATATTTATGATCGGTTACTTTGACGAGCTATGTTTATAACATCTTCAAAAAAAAATTATCTAATCTCTTTCCAATTCCAGAATATTTCAAGGTGACTACTGAATGAACTGATCATATATTTTTGTGTTTTACATTCTGCGTCAAGTTTAAGCCGCGTTGATGAATAATTGTAATTTTATTTGAGTGGTTACACTTAAAGTGACCGTTAAATACAGGTGAAGGACAATACAAATAGGCTGTTGGAACTCAGTTAAGGATGACTGTGACCGCTTAATAGAGGTAAAAATCACAATACTTAAAAGGAAAAAAGTTCGGGTTTTGACAACTGACCGCTTAAAACAGGGTGAGTGCTTAACACGGTACAGCTTAATACGGGTTTGACTGTGCGTGGCTTTGATAATTAAATTCAGCAACGTTCGCTGCATGATCACTCAGAGAATCTTTTAACAATAAAATTGTGCATGGGTAGGGCCCTTGAGAGCAATTTTCCCCACGGGGGCGGGAATTTGAACGAACCAATCTTCAAAAGTTTAAATGTCTGATGTGGGGAGGGGGGAAAAGTTTGAATGCCTGGGGTGGGGAGGGGGGAAAAAGTTCAAAGTTCAAGCTACGAATTGGTCGACACATTACGTATTGCCTTGTAACAAGTCTCTTAAAAAGAGATCAGTTTTATAGCTTGAGCTTAAAGCAATTTTTCTAAGGTTATCACAATCAGCGACAGATTGGAACTAACTTAGAATCAAGAGATTATAAGCCAGTTTATATCTTCTTGCTTAAATGTTCAGATTTACCCAGGTAACCGATAAGCAACGACAACCATCGGTCAGATAAGAGATGAACGTTTGACGGGATTAAACTGAGGTTTGACGGCGATTCACTTTGAAGTAAACCTCAATGATTAGTGTCGCGCTGTCTGTCTTAGTTTTCTTTTTAAAGTGGACGAAACAAAGAGCTAAGCTCACAAATTGTACACGAACTTATATCGAATTCGAAAGAATGGGACTATGTAACTTACTTGAGTTCGAAGAAGAGCAGCAGACTTCATTCGCTTTACGCCTCGACTCAGTTGGCTTGCAGTTGCTAGTCGTAGCTCACGTTCGAGGAACATTACTTACCGAAATCTAACTTTCAAGGTAGCAGCGATATAACATAACTGTTAGACGTTCTGAGCGTTTGGGACATGTTACACAACGATTTTTCTGACCAAAACTTTAACCTAACGGGAGTAACTGTTAACTAAGTAACCAAGCAAAGTTCTGAGCTCCACGTGTGAAGATGCTGACTCAACGGAAATGAATATCGCATGAGCGAAAAGTTATTTGAAATTCAAATCAGAAATTCCGTCTGCCTCGCAATCAGCATTCAAATTTTTATTCTAGGAGGGAGGGGAAAAGCGGGATTTCTGTTAGCGAAATAAATTTTGTTTTGGTTGGTAAGTTTATAAAAGAAATGTTACTCAGAGTCAGTGGTTCTATTGTAAAAGATAAAAAACTGTCTGAACGCGTGTCAAATGTGAAAGCGGCAATGAACGAGTTCGCTGAGTGTCTTAGGTTGTTTCAGACGTGCAGTAAGAAAAACGAAGCCTACCAGTAAGCGGCGCGATAGCCAGCTGAGGAGTAAAAAGACGAGGGAAGTTTGGGTCGGGTCAAAACTCCCCTTGTTATTAATCCTTCGCTATTATTGTGTCGTTTAACGTTTACTATTTCGCTCTGTTTTACTAACTGTAGGCCTCGAACAAGCTGATATTTTCTGTTTTGCTGTGGCTCAGTGGTAGTGCGTCTGAGCGCGGAATTCGAAGGACTAAGGTTTGATCCCCTATTGGGACTCACCCCACGCTCGCAACGAGACAGGAAACCATCTTTCTTTGGAACTCAAATACATCAATTGCCAGCGGTTTAAATCCTCTTCCCCTCTCAACATGGCTCCAGTTGCTGGCTCAACCCTCGAACTTGACGTCTGGCGCAATAATTTAGGCGGAAGAACAAAAAAAGAAAGGAGCCAAGCCAGCAGTAACTCGTTCCTGTGCTATTCTGTTCAGCAGCACCCCCATAATAGCGGTATTGGGAGTTTCTCGGTTTCTGCTCGCCAACACAATCCAATTATATTAGTTAGTGAATTATATTCCCTTTATTGGATTTCACAAGGTTTCCTCAAAACTCATAAGCACGCGTTCTTCGAAGATCACAATAAAACCATTCACCTATTATGATAACCTACTCCTATTGGTTGAACGTCATCGTCTTTTTTCCGATCTAAATCTCCGTTTAAACGGTCATGATGGTTAACCCTTTAACTCCCATGAGTGACCAAGACAGAATTTCTCCTTACAATATCTATACAATATCAACCAGATGAGTGATGAGAATAAAGAAAAATATCAATTTGGGGATAATTAGTTGATCCAATACCAAATTCTCTGAACTAACATTATAAGAATTGTATGGTTGACAGTAAGGAGAATTAAAAATTTGATTTGGCAGTTAAAGGATTAAGATAGATTAAAAGATCACCCGCGTTTAAACACGAACTGTCATGAACTATCACGCTCTATCATCGCCTATCATCAACTATCATGTAGTTTTGACATGTTCAAATTCGACATGATTGTTGATGGTAGTTTTGGCCGTTTTAGCGAGCTGATGAAGGTGAAATGATAGTTTTTCGGTCAGCAGTTTTGTCAAAAACGGGCTCAAACCGAAATGGCAATGTCTAAAATGGCCAAAATAGCCGTCAAAACTTTGCAGAATGTCTCGTCATTCTTATAATCTTTTGGTAGGCTTCAGTATTTTCAACTCGCAATTCTTGACTAAGTTTTCAAATGCCACCGAAATTGCTAACCTCAGCGCCCGCCACATTCGTTTATAGTTACGCGATCTCATCCCGTTATTCTGTCAACTGTCATGAACCGTTTAAACACAAACATAAAAGTCAATAATACTAAATGGAAGTTGAAACTATCATCGATCACCATCAATTATTGTAACCGTCACTCCGCGCTATCATCCTACAGTCGCTTCCACTCAACAATTAGTAATCAAATTATCAAGTCAATACATGAACACCGCTGGACACTTGGATTCACTAACGATGTGACATCGCACTTATGAACTAAAGCTGGACTGTAACAATTTTCTTATACCAATTATCAGTCCCATACCCCACTCTCCCCCCTCCCCCCCCCGTCACGTATATAGACGTCCTACATATTTCATGCTCGCTCTAGAGAAAGGTCGCTGCAATGTAACGAATCGGAAAATTGGGAAATAAATTATTACATTAATCAGCAAAGAGACAAACAAAGATATAATTGACACTTTTAACGGTGAATTATAAATATTTAATTAATCTCTGCTTCTTTCCAGTGTTAAATTATTGCAGGATAACCCGAACAGCCCTGAACTTGGGCGAACTATATCAATCTCGTAAATAAATCTTACAACTTCCAAATCATTAAAATTCTCATTCTTTTTTTTCAAATTACAAATATTTCAATTCTGAACTGACAGAGAGTTCAACACAAATAATTATACCTCATATAATTTCCCCTCTGTCTGCTCAAATATACCCGAAATTATATCAGTATGACATGATGTGAAAGGTAAATCACAATTTACTTGCGGTGCGTAATATAATAAATGGAAGTTACTCCCTATTACAAAGCTCTCCCTAGATATATCACGACAAGCTTACGACGAAAAAATGATTGTGGTTATAAATGTGAATGTAAATGTGAATTATTTTTATGAAAATACGTGAAAAGACAATTTGCATTTTACCCGTAACTTAGATTAGGTTTTTGTGGTCCAAAAATGCCTAATTTCGAAACATTGTAATGTTCGCAAAAAGTATTAAATTCAATATTTAACTAAGTCCTCTTTTTCTATTTAAAATAGAACTTTCAAACTTAATATTTTAAGTGATATAACGTTTTTGTGTAGATGTGAAGCCGAATTTACTGTTTGAGTGACTGATACATAAGAACGCTTTTCATTTGAGTGTCGTAAACCAAATATCATATCAGCCAATCAGAGGGAAGGAAAATACTTTAAGAGCCAATGAGAACTCAAAGTATAAACAACCAAACTGGTTATTGCGCGGGAAAACGCGGGCGACCAAGTCATGATTGGTTTTAGTTTTGCATCTGATTGGTTAAGAAAGTGGCGCAAGTTTTTTTTGACCAATCACAGGGAAAATAAGAAATCAATACCAATGCAATACCTGATTATTTTGACACTAAATTCAAAATTCTCCGTCGAACTTGGCGATTGCCTTTGTTAAATAGTTTACGACAGTGACTAGGCGACAAAAAAAAAATTGGAAATGTTTGGTTTTATGTTAATTTAAAAGTTAAGACTGTGCGACCTTTGCTAATGTTACTGTTTACAAGAACACCTCGACAATTTTTAACAACAACAACCAAAAAATATTTCTTAACAACAATTTTTTAGTCTTAAAGATCAGATGTTCTTGGCGGAATTTGTATGATGCCTACTCTTCATTCTAAACTTGATAAATTATCAGGACATCAGCAAAGATCGCTCTACAAGGGCAGAACGGAGAAAGAATAGCTTAAAAGAAACCAGAACGCCTCACGATTGAGTGCCAAAAGACCAAGAGCAGAAAAATCACGACAGCCAATCAGAACAGAGGTAATTATCACAACGCGCCCATGAAATCTTAATATAAAAGCACTTAAAGTCTTTAGCGCGGGAACACACGAGATACAAGGTCGCGATTGGTTTTAGTTTTGAAGCTGATTGGTTGAGAACGGAGTGGCGCGAGGTTTTTACGCCAATCACAGTAAAGGGTCAGGAAACCTTATGAAATTTGGGATATTTTAGACACTCAATTGAAAAGTGCCCCTTCTCACACAAACCTCTTATTCCTCAGAGAAAGTAAAATTTACTTCGACTTTAGAAATGGCAGTCGGACGAATTTACAATTGACCATTCACTAGGGGAAATATCTGGAAAATTCAACACTCCTCTACTCCGCATCTTTGAATTTGCTTCCTTTTCTTTTCCAAAACCATAGTGGTGACTTCTTGTCTTTCATCTTTCCCGCTACGTCACCTTGCGTAACTAACGATGAATGATCGACATTGTTCGTTTGGCAATCCCTGTGGGAAGCCGAGCGTCTCGATTTCGGTTCCGAACTCGAGTCGTGAAAGTATGGTGTTGAATCGCATCTCGGTCTGTCCAACTTAACGCACAGTTTGGACAAAGTTGTGTCGGTCTTGGTGGGATTCTGTACATTCGGAGGCGACCGAGCGGCCTCGGCCGTCTTCGGAGACACCGGTTGACTTAATGGCAAAGTTACAGAAAGATCACTTTCCCAGCAGGGACTGCGAGGGGAGATTTCTCCGTCTACCGAATCTACTTGAGATCCCAATTCGCACGAGTTATCTTGTTCTGAGCTCCTCCTTCGAAGACACCTCCTCGCATCTGAATTTGGGATGCTCGCTTGCTCAAGATTAGGGACATTTTCGTCATCAGAGGTAATCACATTGAAACTTTTTAACTGCGAAACAGATCGACTTTTGAAGCTCTCTTTGCTTTTTTTCTGTTTCGACGGGTCGTAGTGAGTCTGGACACGAAGGACCCGATGAAAGAAACTCTTCAATTTACCCGGAGTGTTTTTCAACAAATCATCGGTAGCCGTGTTGAACAGTTTATATCGGCCGGCGATCCACGAGTGTCGGCGTTTCTCGTGTGACCGAATCGTCACCGGAGATGTTTCGTCGGTGCTCACGATGATAGCCGGAGTTGATGATTCCGGCGAGGTTGCACAGTCTGCCACAGCCGCAGTTCCATTTTCACGTTGTATTTCTTTAAAAGGTGGACATGTTTTCTCCGTTGATGGAGTTGTTTCCGGAGGATTCACATTGATCGCTTCGTCAAATTCGGGTCGACGACGGTATTCACCAAGAATGAATTCTAGGTGTTTGGTTGTTTCTTCGAACGTCGGTCTGGCTTTGGGGCTCATCTGAGAAGAACAACAGAAAAAAAATCGGTTAACGTATTAATTAGGATGAGAACGAAGAGGTTTTTACAAACAACACACGAGTTTTATTCTTTATTTCTAGCTGCTACACATTCCCTTGTAACTAATTTACAAGAATTTGGTGTTGGATCAAGAGAACGACTTCCACATGATAAGTTTGAGTATTCTTATTACCTTTTCGCCAGATAATGTATGGATATGATACAGAGAAGTTACATGTTCATCACTTCTGGAAGTTAAGGGTTAAGTTAAGTATTTGAAAAGGACTACTAAAACGGTAAAAACGAACGATAAAATCCGACGTTTCGGAGTGGTCATGACTACTCCGAAACGTTGGATTTTATCGTTCGTTTTTACCGTTTTCTGTTAATTGCTGATACGAAACATGTAAAAAAAAAAGTTCCAACCTCACATATTTACAAAGAATTGCCCGCAGCTTTAGAGGAAAAAAATACACCTTACAAATCCTGCAACTTTTAGGTCCAATTATTTAAGCAAAGTTTAGCCGTACAAAAGCGCGTTCGAATTCTAAAGTACTTTTATCTGAACATTCATTTTTGAAAACGGTGTCAAGAGAACCGGAAGCTCACGGTGGAAGAACATTCATTCAATTAAATCAACCCTCTTGTAGAGAATCCCAGCGGTCCACTGATTGCCTAAGATCACGGTTTAAATTGAATAACTGTCCCAAGTGTTAATCAAATACCAGGAGAAACATAAGTGCAGTTGTAAAATAGTTTCTATCAAAGAAATTTTACCTGGCAACAACAGAGTGCAGTCTGAAGAAACTCATGAGGACAGTCTCCTGTCATCAACTGGAACTTCTCCACATCCAGACCAAATGACTAAACAAAAACAATAATACAAACAACAGAAATGACTTCAAGAGGAAAGGGTAAACTTAAAAAAGCAGATACGTATTCAACACTGAAATATCTTTCAATTTGCGTTACTTACTGTTTCAGAGTGAAAACACAAAACCTGTGCCCTCTACTCAACCAGTAACGTGTTTCACTCTATCCCACTTATCCTTATAAATACTGAAAAGTGTTGATGTTTTCATTTCCACAGTAATTGCTTCAAAGGCAAGCTGAGATTTGTTTTTGTTAAAAATACACAACATCCTCTTGATACCATTGTTAAGAATAAAGTGTATATAAAAACAGACATTTCTTGTGATAGATCTTCAACAACAAAGCCATTTCTGTTGACAAACACTACACAAAGCAAATTATTTAGCCAGGACCCACATCTCACAAGCTGCCTTCACATTACTGCCATAGACCGAAATAAAAAAAATTCCTCACATCTTGAAAATAATTTTGAATATAGCAAAAAATAACCCCAAAAAGGTTCCTTCTCTCGAGGCTGTGGAGTTTGGTATTGGCAAACTGTAAAACACCCTAATGCATGTCTTTTCTTGTTTTCTGTTGCTCTCTTTAGAAATAGATGAAAAGTTTGACTTGGGATTTGGACTACTTATCAGAAAATCCACAATTTTTTAACTAAGTTATCTGCTTTTACATTTTCAAGAAGAAATCAGGGGCCACACTTACATGTGTTCGAGGCAGCTCATCAGGGTCAGCTTGTACCCGTCCAATTATTTCACATAAAATAATTCCATAAGAAAACACATCAGCCTGGAAAAGATATATAAAAAAAATATATTACCAGTGACATTGAACATGGGCATTCTCTTGCAAATTGATTCAATAGCAAGGCAAAGACCAGAAACATTTCCAGAGACTCAGACCCACAACAAGAAAATCTTCTGATGTACCAACACTTTTCCCTTAACCCTTTAACTCCCATAAGAGATCAAGACATAATTTCTCCTCACAATATTTATACAATATTGAGCAGACAGGTGATGAGAAAAAAGAAAAATATCAATTAGGGGATTATTACTTGAGCCAATACCAAATTCTCCAAAGTAACATCATGGGAATTGTATGACAGATAGTAAGCAGAATTACCAATGAGATTGTGGGAGTGAGAGGGTTCAGACTGAATGCTATAAGAAAGGAGAGGTGGGGGGGGGGAAAGAGATGGGAGCAGGGCTGAATAAGATCTAATTCGTAAAGGGAAGAAGTAACCTCACACAAGGTTAATAATCCAGATGTATACTATTGCATCACACAGTTCAATCCCTGCTGGGTATTGCTTGAACATTACCTGAAGAACCTACATTATGTAACAGCCTGTTCAATTTTGTATAGTTTAGGCAAGAAGACTTCTGATTAATAACTACCTAAATTTAGAGAAGGTTTGTTTCCAGTCAACCCTGATAATCTAAAAAATTATACTGAGAGATGACACACTGGTGCACAAAGCCCTTATATCAATTGTCAATTCTTGAATCTTCTTTTAAAAGCAGTGGGCATTCTTACATTCAATGCAAAAACTTTGCAGGATTCATGTTGAGTTTTTCATAATATGGCAAGAATTTTTAATTTAACCTTTGTTTTGGGGGCATGCAGGAGAGATGCTGGCTCAACCACCCAGACTGTCTTAAAACTTCATGAAGTTTTTATTTCTAATCAAGCTAAACACTAGAATTGCACAAGTCATGTAAATTGAGACCTAGAAACCCATCCACTTTACTGATGGTTCAAGCAGTTGGACATGTTTCATGACAATGAAAGTTTTAGTAAGTTTAAAACATAGACTTGCAAGAACTGCTAACAATCATGGCAAAATCCTACAAAAGTGCTGATTTCTGCGCTTCTATTCAATACACATCAAACAAACTTCAGAGCACTAATTTTCAAATCAGCTGGTATAAGATTAAGTCTCACAGTTAGCACCTTAAAGTCTGAATATCTAAAAGCTCATTGGCTAGAATTTAATCAATAACTTCCCTATCACCTGCCCCTCGCCTACCTTGTCATCGTAACATTCACCGCGTAAAAGTTCTGGAGCCATGTTAAAAGGAGATCCAACAATTGACTGTTCTCTGCAAATATAAAATATAGTCAAACATAAAAATTTCTCCGAAAACCTTCATGCAAAGCTGAACATTTCTAAACAAAAGGGATCTATAATCAAGAACACACTTAGTACATGTAAAATTTTAAGTAGAAGAATACAGGGGAACTTTAAGTAACACCTGCCAAGGGGAAACTTTACTTTGAAAACATTCAAGGTGAAATTTCTGATAAAGTGACAATAAACCTATTTCCATATTCTACTGGGCAGACTCTATAGTGTTACAAAGCAATATACACGCTCCACAACCATTCTTAAAACCATTTCTTGCAGATTTAAATATCATTTCTACCAAAAGATTTGTTGTCATTTGAACTCTGAGCCAATGTTATCTCAATGTTTGTTGTGTGAGATGCAAACAAACAAAAATAGCCCATTTTTTGAAAAGAAATAAAAACACATGCAAAAACCAGAGTATGCTTCAGACAGGTACTTTGATTCCTAAACATATGTAATGAGAAACTAAAAATTAGTGAAATAATAAATTTTTTGCACAATGTTGTTTATTCATGACTGCTACCTTAATTTTACCAAAATATAGGTCATTAGTTTCAACATTATTCAGCACTGTTGTCCTTCAAAAGTTTTTTCTGTAATTAGAAAGTTGATATGGTATTTCCTCAAGTTAAGAGATTCTGATATTCAATTTTCATTACCCAAATATGCTCTTGTATTAGCAAAGAAAAAGCATTTCATTGTGAAGCAACCTGTTCTGTTGAAACAGGTCTGAATAAAACAATAGATTATAAAGGTTAAATTAAAAAAAAAAAGGTGAAAGAAACTGCGGTAGCTCACATTTCACCAACAATAAATATTCAAACTGGCCCTGAAAATTATTGCCAGCAGCTATAAATAGAGCAGTATTGGAAGGCAATATTTTTAGAAACATGGGCACAACCTTTATTCCATGAGTATACAGGGACCAAAGACGATTTTTTTTTTTTAACATAAAACATGTGAAATCGTTAGAGTTTGAATTCTAAATTTTCATTTGATCTCTTTCGGTTTTGGTTGCATAAGTAATGACAATATATTTCACGCCGTCAATCGCTGATCTCATTCAGTAATTCTGAATTCCGCTTCAGAGGCAAACTCGGACAAAGTTATTTGATCTGCGGTTAATTTTCGTTTTAAATCTAAATAATAACTTTGAAATTCATTTAACCCGACGACTGTACGGTTTAAATGGTTGTTTCCTCAAGGAAATAAACACTTAAAGTTGCTATTCTTTCTTTATTTGGATGTCTTACAACGAGTCGAATATTTGACAAGAAATACTCCTTTTTAGGCAAACACGCGTATTTCAAAAACAAGACGAGGAATCAATTATCTAAAAGCTTACTTGATGTCAGTAGCTAATCCCAAATCTGCAACGATAGCATATCTCCATCCGTTTCTCTCTTTTATCAAGCAATTCTGAAACAAAGCAACAAAATTGCAGATCAAACCGAGAAAAAAATAGACGTTCATGATATTATTTTGTTAAATTCAAAAACAGTCTATAGTTCGTCCAAGATCAGCGATCGAAACTACATTTACATCGAGGTAAAATTGCACTTGCCTTTGATGTTAAATCCCTGTGTATAACGCCATTTTTGTGGAGGTACCTCATTCCTTCAGCGATATCTCTTGCAAGGTATAGTCTCGTCCACCATTCAAGATGAATTGAATGTTTTAATAAAAGTCCTTCGAGGTCACCTCCATTAACAAACTGGAAGAAAATCGCAACCTTAAATAAGTATATTATTACCATGAGAAAATCGTACACAGCAAGTACAATTCCAACTGAAGCGTGCTCCTGAACAAATACTTCCAGGAAAATTAAGTCGGTTCATTTAGTGGTTGAAAAAAACTCGACGAAAAGTTATTAATAATTATAATCACCTCGCAAAGAAGATGCACTCTACTATCATCAACGCAAATTCCAAGAAATCTGTGAAAGAATTTAGAAGTGATTAGCTTAACCAGGGTGAAATCGATGTTTACAACCGATCTCCATCGTGTCTGGACGAGAGGAAATTACCAGAAAAATCGGACCAAATATTACCTGATAACATTCTCGTGAGAAAGATGACACATTAACTTGATTTCATCCAGCATCGTACAATCATCTTTTTCCACGTCAGGTTTGTTCATTTTCAAGACCATAACTTCCTCTGTTTCGCGGTGCCTTACCTGACAAACAAAAACAAGAATGAAAACAAGATAGCGAAACTTTAGTCACGAACTTCAAGGAGTTTTAACACGCTCGAAAAATTAACAAACTAGGATAAAGAATTTATTCTACCTTGTACACATCTCCGTAAAATCCATCAGCGATTTTGGAGCATATAAAGTCATTGTATCGGTAGATGCAAGAGTTTGGAATTGACGAAGGTATATCTAACAAGCTCCGGTCGATTTTTTCGGACTCGTCTTTTATAATCCTACAATCGACGGAGTTGCTTTTCACCTCGCCATTCCAAGTAGCAGAACCATCCATAGGGACAACCATAGGTGTAATTTCAATAAAACGTGAATGTCAGCTTGGTTTTCCCGCCTGAAACAGCATATTAGAGCCGACTTTCACTGCAATTCGACCACACATGTTCCCATAGTAGATATGTGTAGAACGTATTGTGTTACGCGGGCCTTGTAAACTTGACCCACGGCCTCACGGGAAGGATCACGGATCCTAACTTTTGATTGGCTAATCGCTGCCGTCTTGAAACATACTCCTGTCAATCAAATGTGTTCGTTATTGTCACAGCTAAAAGGTTTGTTGAGCGTGAAACCACAAAGAATGCTAACATTATTAGCGTGATCACCGAGCTGTAAATGGTAAACAAATGCTTGTGGGAAAATACACAGTGTCTATCTTGTTGTTGTTTTATGGTTTCCTTTGCAGGCAACTCTCAGCTGATTTTTAAGCGCAATTTCTAATGCTACACACTCTCATTGCAGATTTTATTCAGAACTTCTCTCTAATCACGCACTTAAATAAAGCTCTTGTTTTATGTATCACTGTCACGACTCGAAACTAAAATTTGCATAAGTTTCTCGAACGAAAAGCTGGATAAGGAAATTACACGAAAAAGTTGTGCATAACAAAGGTTTAAACAATACAAAGAAAACTGAAACAGTGTCGAGGGTTTTTTCCTCAACTGAAAGGCGTATCTGCCGTATTCATTGTGTAAAACGAAAGACAGAGAAGACATCAAAATGAAAATAATTTCATTTAATTTCCTTCATTAGAGTTTGGTACGCCCACGTTGAAAGAGATCTCAATGTAACCGAGAGAAGGGGGGCGGGGGTACCTTTATTCTTTTTGGGGAATTGTGCAGCCCTTCGTCACCCTACCTATTGAAGAAATATGTTGATCTTTGCGATTCCACCTTGTGGAATCAAATCCAGCATATTTTGACAGGATTTTATGATCAGTTTACAGGCCACGCATCGTCGAAGTTTACACGCCCCCCCTCCTCCACCCCCCTCCCCCTACGTGCCTTGGTTGTATGGTGAGAACCCATCACTCAGCTAAGAGGTTAATACGTTTTTGTGACATACAAGAAGGCCCAGAATACGATATCGTTGGCATTCTCTCTCCTCTCACAAAGTGTAGGCTCATTGAAGCTGATGCGTATGCTCTACTCGACATAAACATCTGTGCACTCTTGCGCAATAACTGCATACACCTATTCAATTTCACACAATAAACCCGGACATTTCCAGTTGATTTAATGGACGTCTTTCAACGATTCATTCTCTCAAGTGCCATGTCACAACGCCTCCACAGCGAGTTTGAGTCATTGTTGTATGGAACAATTGGAAAGTTTTCAACACAGCTGCATTCGAGGTAGTCTTGGATAGAAGGAAAAGTAATTTGGGAATCATCCAAAACTATAGCATATTCGCTTGAGGTCCTCAGCCTGACAATTTTCTAACTTAAGTTAAACAGGAATTAAAACCGTAATGATGTAATGATTCAAGACTGGTTCTGAATAAAATAACTTTATTTACATCAAGGCAAAGAAGATAAAAGAAGTTTTTCCAAAGTACAGAGTGTCTTTAAACCTGTGATTATTCTCAGTGGTTATCCTACACAATACGTGATTGAGCGTTGTCCCTGGGAGTCCTTAATTGAAACATATTGATGATCAGAGCTTCCTCTGTGGTGCGATTGCTTAACCTACTTTACAGGGCTTTTCCTTTAAAAATTGGGAAAGGAGGTTCAATTTCTCTCTATTGAATCCCTTTGGCACTCTTCCGGTGACTTTTGATGTCGGCTCAGCTGCGTCGATTGCGAGAACGTCTTGTGACATTTTTCGCATTTAAACGGTTTCTCTCCCGTGTGCGTGCGAATATGATTGTTTAGTGTCGTTGCACCAGCGAATGAGCGACCACAGAATCCGCATTTAAATGGTTTCTCGTTTATGTGGACGACAACGTGTTCCCTCAGCTCAGCTGGGCCTGGGAACGATGAAGGGCAGTGCCCACACTGGTAGGGGCGATCTGGTGACTAAACGGGACAAAGAAGTCACAAGGTATCAGTCAGCCTTTATTTGTATGATGATAAATGTTTCCATTTTTCTGCGAGCAAACGACCTCTCCCCCCTCCCCCTCCCCCAAAAAGGAAAAATCTGCAACATCGTCACCTCACCAGAAAATTTGAGCTTTTCGGTGCATGTCATAATCATTTTCCGGATAAGGCAAACTCAGATATTTTTCCTGATAATAGAGATTTCGCGAACCAATAGCCGCTCTAGGTTTAGCATAGTAATAAGAACAATATCATTGATACCTAACAGCTTACCTGTGGGCACACATGCATCTGAAGAAGCACCCTTTGTGAAAACGTCTGTGTACACTGACCGCACCTCCAAATATGGGGCTCTCCATGATCTTTCAGGCCCAATCCAAAAGGGTCCAGTGGCCTTTCGTGGTCATCAAACTCCTTTGGGAGAAAAAAGACGAAGCGTTGTCAAAGCACATTTTTATATCAAAGCGAGGAATGAATACTTACGAATAAGATTTCTTCCCTTAGCCGGCAGCCTTCAAATAATCTAAAAGGATTTACGCCTTTAAGGAAAGGGGAAAAAGTAGATTTTTCATGCATCTTATCTTTTATGCACCTGGTCACGTACATCTTCAAAAAATGGCTCCTCTTCCATTCCTGGAGGCTTCCACTGAACTGTGTGCTCTAAAATAAGAATAAAGGGTATGAAAGTTTTTAAGGATTGCATAAACGCCAAAACTGATCGATAGGTTGTCCGGAACCTCAAGAAAATCTTTAGACTATGCCCTCAAACGAGAGATAACACATCTATCAAATAATTGAGAGATTACGAGCACCCTGATTGGTTAAAAACTTGTCGGTTATTGCATCGGTAAACCCATAGGAAATTAAAAAAATTGCAAGTATATTAATATTATGAAATAACTAAGGCACGGTGAACTCGCTGATTGGTCAAAAACCTAACATTTATCGCATCGGTAACCCATAAAAGTCAATTAAATAAAAGCAATAGGCCGCACTTTCTAGCTGTCGGTTCACTACTTGGGATGTTGGGAGAACACTCGAAAGGTCTGTAAATCACTCGTCTCCGGCTTGTGATTTTTAAACTTTTCTCGCCTGAAAAATGCTTAAAAATGATTCATGTTCCGTATGCTCTTCTTACCTTTTATAATCCTTGCTTTCATCAACGCTGGTACATCAATGAACTCGGAGTATTGTTCGTCGTACCACACCAGTAGTTCCCGCCCGACCGGAATATGCCTGAACGCCCGGTAGTAAATATTCCCGCAGTACTGAAACACCGTCATATTCTGTTCTTCTCTATACCGCGCGCACTGAATGAACCTCATCCAACTGGACAAGTATTCTTCACTTCCATCGATAAAATGGCTGAACTTTCCGTCTTTGTAAATCTATCACATTAGTAGAAAAAAAGGTTTCCAACACAGAAACTCCAGGGTTTAGCAAGGGAGAGGTCTACCTCACGTTCTGGTAACCCTCTTTCCGTGTCATAGAAGAGGGATCATTTAAAAAACAGAACTACCTGTCACACCCCCAGAGTTCACGTACGACGCTGATAGAGGACCGTCCTACCGAAAAGACCTGTTCACATCATGACTCTTTCCCAGGTCTCTCTTTCTTCCGCTAACTGGTGGGAAAATAAGAGAGAGCTTGGGAACGGGATTGAGATGGATTTTTTAAATGGGACGCTTGTCTATTCAAGGCAATTCCACAATTCTATTCGGGGACACAATTGCACTCCTAATAAAATTTTGCTAGTTTACTCAACAATTGAAAAGCCTCAATTTAAAATGCTGTGTGGGGAGAAACTCGGAGAGAGTTCAGTGACTTCAACGCGTAGAAAAATACCCAGAGTCTCCACATTTCATGTTCATCATTTTCCTTTTTTTCTGTCTCTCTCAAGCTCAGTCTGAGCTAATGCTGTTAAAGACAATAAACACCTCATCCTTATCTTAATTAAAACTGACTGACATCACGCCGAGAGGAGTTTTAACGGTTTGGCTAATCAATTGTCAACATATCGTCGTAAATAATAATAATAATAATAATAATAATAATAATAATGATAAAAAATTCCACATAGAACAAGGTGTCCTCATACCTCCCACATGTAAATATTATGCACCCCCTCTCGCAGTTCATCGCACCTAACAACCTGGCCTTCATAAGGACCGATCCAAGTTCCGGGGGAATGGGCTGAGCTGCACACACTCCAAACTCCGCCCCAGGAACGCTTGACTTGCAGAGTTTCACTTCATCCGGGAACACCATGGATGGGCTTGGTAGAGAACATCGCTTTTTCTTACGTTCTAAGTAGAGGTAAAAAGATTCATTAGAACAAAAAATTTTTTTGATAGTATTCAGTATTCCTGAAGGAATACTTCTCAAATTAGTACCTGGGCTGTTTTCCTCTCGCTTGATAATCTTCCGCTGATCTCCAGGGATTGCAGTCTCCACAGCCGTATGTCCATACAAATACATACAAATCTCCTCCCAGGTGAATGGCGGCCTCTGGGATCTAGGCCCTTGTGGTTTACGTTCATTTGGATGCTGAACTTTACTCATGGCTTCTCTGGAAAAATAAAAATAGCGAAGTGAGAACTTTTTTCGGCAGTCAAAACTCGAAAAGGTTCTCGTTTCTCGTTACCCTAATCTTGAATCAAAGACTCGTTGAGGTATTTCAGTGCCTTCTCAATCTGATTTTCTCTGTTCCGTAATGCATCGAATGAATTTCAACACATTTCTTTGCAAGTTAGCTTGGTCCAGAAGAAAAACATAAAAGACGCAAGGAACAACTTTTAATCCTTTGTACCCTAACATTGGCATTTATATTTTCCACCTTGTTCTCTCAACAATTCCCATGGTGCTGACAAGCAAAAGTGGACAAACGAGTGTCTGAGAATCAGTAATGTCGAAAAATTGGAGGGGTAACAATCTACCCGAATTTCGAACAGGTTTTATTCAAAATCATGTTGATGTCTTGTTTCTTAATTACGTTGAATCTATTCACTGTTGATGTTTCATCTACTACTGGGGCATGATTGAAAAGTGAAAAATAAGAAAGCTGGGTATTTGTGTGAATGAATGCAATTTCCAACAATATCCTCGAGAACTGTTAGACTGTCCTAAGTTGCTGTTCAATTTGAAGACATTAAATTTGTCTTCCCACGGAGTAATGTAAAATAATGAAACATTTTGAGTTTCATCTTCTATCTTTGTTTACTTATGGGTTTTGCTGTTATAGTTATGGAATTTACCTTAATTTTCACCTGAACAGTTACCACAGTAAGACAGTCTAAGTTTTCCACTGGAAGGTTTTGCCTAGCCACCGAAACTATGAAGTCAGCGATTTGCCCATCGCAAACAAAGCGCGCCAAATGATTCCAAGGGTAGCCAGCAGAATTAACTAACAAATTGCTTAATACTCTGTCATGAATACAATTTTCTTGGTTTTAGTGGATGTTTACGATTTCTTGGGGTTTGTTTCCAACACTTAGCAGGCAATCTGGTAAATAATTCAGGGAAGGGATACTTTTTACCACACGGTTTGTGAAGGAATATATATTGTCCAAAACTCGAGTGTTAATTTATAGGTATTTGTGCAAAATAATTGATAAAAAACCAAGAGTAAAACACCTTCAAATTTGGCTTGAGACCTTCTTGAAAAAAGGTTTAACAATTAAAAATCACACGCACCTGTTTGGATCAAAGCAAACATACCTACTTTCCTTTGTTTCTTTAGAGCTTAAAGTTGTTAACAAACGAAGCCTTCGTAAACGTTTGGAGTATTTACATCATGGTTGTGTCAAAATGGTTGGAGATTTAGTGTAAAATGAATTTCGCATTTTAAAAGGCAAAAACGTTGTGAATTGGCTACGCTCTTGTAATAATTGTTTGTTTTATTTCTGCTGAACTATCAACAAAAGTTCTCGCTATTGCGACACACATATCGAAAAACTATTTCTCAAGTCCTAACAAATCATACAATCAAGAACACTTGTCACCTTGGTGGAATTCGTGCCTTAAGTTATCCCCAAAAGTCTTCCTTGTGCATATTTGAATGATAGCAAGTAAAGCTGTCATAAAATCTACACTTTTTGACAGGAATGTTTAATTTGTTAAGCAGGTAGTTTAACTTGGGTTGTTATCAATATTGATAGTGAGAATACCTCCGATATAGACCACCAAGGGCACAGAGATAAGCGAATATCCCAGCATGGGCAATATTGTCTAAGAGGATACCTCAAATAAGTCTGTAGGTTGGAAATGTAAAGAAAAGATATACGAAGTATACCAGAGTTTTTCCTTCTTATAGAACGGAATGGGTAGCGAATATCGAGAGGTATGCTAAATTCAAGTTATAAAAAGCGTGAATAAAGCTGCTTGGTATTTCTGTGGATGAAGAGAGGTATCGAACACACTCTAATAGAACCCTAAATCATAATCGAATCAACCATAAATAACATTCTGAATCTAACACAAACTACGAAAAAAAAACCAAAACATTCTGAAATTAACACAAAATATGTTCTTGACAAAAATACCTTACTCGGTGTCTTAAAAAATTTAGAGAAACTCTCGACTAGGAGCAACCCTATTGTATTTAAAATGCTTACAGAAACAACTAAGTAAAAAATTGTTTTTCATTTCAGTTAGGGACGAAAAAAAATCGGTTTGTCATGAATCACTCTGACATCAAAGCCTGCACATTAACAGCCTGCAATATCTGCCAATTTTAGGGAGAAATATGTTAATTAACAAATTTTGATATCAACTTAACTTTGGATGTCATAATTCTAGCTGTAAGATGACGTACTGCCAAAATGGAATTTTTTTCTACATACAGACCATCACAGTGGAAACATTCTGTCAACTCGAACTTTCAATTACGAGTTGAATTTTTGCGCAAGATCGACCTACGAACCCCCATCGTTGTTCCAAAGGAAACGAGTGAAAAAAGGAAATAATGAAAACAACATTCTCACTGTTCAGCTAATAAAATAAAAAGTAACCGAGACATTGCTCGACAAGAATTATGTAAAGAATTTCCCTCACAGTTTGACAACGAAAAAGTTTACCACATAATTCAGAACATTTTCTACGACGATGTTCGCGCGAAAGTGAGAAGTCGAAGAAAGAAAGAACTAATGCACAGTTTTTTGTTTCTTTAGGAATTCCTCTCTATTTTTACAGAAACTTACAGTTTCTTCTGTCTGCAGAGAGGACCGAACTACTGTCACAATAACTGACAAAATACGTGAAGTTTCTATCCAAGTTTTTCCTCAGTATAAAACTATTTGCAAGAGACAATAAATAATACAAAGCCAAGATCGAATCGCATCAGTAACTTACCCTCAAAACAAGGACAAAAATTAGTCAGAAATTAGGTCAAACTGGGTTTGTCGATACAACCTTCAAATGCTGCAAAACCTATACCAGGAATGAATAAAGAACCATTCTCTTGCGTTCAGGCCAATTTCTGACCACGAAAGACACGACCCTATCACTGAATAAAGCGGCCTGTTTTTGCTTTTAGTTTATTTGGGGCTTTGTTGTATTAATTAAACCTAATCAAGCATTTGTCACCTGCCAAATAATAGTAAAACCGGAGAAAAACTGCTATTGTGGCGTTCAGTGGGTGGAAGCACTTCCAATTTCCACTCCTTAAGACTGCAGACTTTTGGATTAGACAACCTTTTTCTCAGCAAATCCTACCCATTTTTTTTGCAAATAACTATATTTTTATAAATCTACTCCCACGCCACTTATTTATATAATTTTGCAATTGGAAATTTTCAGGGTTTTGATTATACACCGCAGATACCGAGTGTTATGGACCGCTAAATGATTCAGAGTGGTGTTACTGTTATCTCGAAAACTATAAAGCATTTTATCATAAAATGTAGATACTTGAAGTGCTGAAGGGTTCACGCCACTCATTATTTTAGCAAAAAGTCATCTTTTCCGGGTTACACAAAAATTGTCGAAAAATATTTTGTGGAAATGAAATAAACTAGTATCTTGTGTAGTAATAAGGGCCAGCGTTTAAGTTTAAAAAAAATGGTATCAGTCAGAAAGCCTTGTTTTTTCCCTGGTTGCATTAAATTAACTGGTATTTAGTGGCTGTGGAATATATTCCTTTTTTAATTAAAATTAAAATTTTTAACACAACAAAATATCATACCTTCCAGACTACCTTAACAACACATCATTACCAGTTCCCATCCAATTATTCTTTCCCACTCAATTATCCATCTTCGAGATTCAATATCACCAACTTCATGTGCATAATTCAACGTTGTGTCAGACTGTCAAACAAAAATCTGCTCTTTATGACAGAAAATTTTAATTTGTAAAGCAGGTACTTTAACTTATACTGTTATTAATATTCATCGGGACCATTTTTGAAACCTGACCGCCAAGGCTATAAATATCATATCATTGTGGTCAGGAGACAATGGAATGGCGCGAGCAAACTAAAATATTTTAATTTCTCGCAAAGGAGAAAACATCGTCAAAATGATCAGAAAATAAAATGTAAAAAAATCCGTGATGTCTTCTTGAAAATTTTGAGGGATGGACAATTTACAAACACACGAAAACAAATAGGGTGAAAAGATGAATAAGACAATGAACAGGGTGCACTGACAGACCTGAATAAGGAACAGAAACAATCTCGCATATATTTGCTGAAGAAAAATTCTTCAGCACTTGAAGTCGTAGGAAAGTATGGCTTAAAAGACGAAGTGATCTTACAAAATAAATATCCGAACAGTGTCATACAAGCTTTTACATAGAGTTTCGTACATTTACTTATAATAGTTTGTGATAATGAGGAGTCGGAACTTCCTTTTTTAAAGAACATGAATAAAGTGTACCACAAGTAGGTGAGTCTAAGTATTAGTCAGGGCAGTGCACTTGAGTTGTATGCCAGACTACCTTTTATCCGGACGTAACACAGAGCCAGAGCGAATATAGCAATCCAACACAACTTTGACACGATACCACATTACATCATGCAGAGTATATATGACACAACGTTAAAGAAATGTTAAGCTAATTTCATTTAAAAATGTCTGAAAAAACTGGAACATTATCCCGAAATATTTGGAAAGAATATCTCTAGGAAGCACAGTTCAGTGTGACTCAATTTGATATGAACAGAACAAATTTCTTTTCGTCATAGAGTATTCTAACGACACAACAAGGAAATTGTTTTTGAGTCGACAATTTGACAATTAATTTTTAACTCAACGATGTCTTGGTATTAAAGTTTTCTTTAAAATATTCTAAACAATCACATACTTGAAAATCTAGGGATATAGCCAAGAGAAGTTACGAATTGATCCAAATAAAATGTGTTAAAATGTTTTGAATAACTCCATCGAAGTACCACTGAGACAAGGGAAAAGCGAAAATTATCCTCGTTAGAATTTCTTGTCTTATAATTTTTTTGGTAATTAACACGATAAAAGTGATGTTCTCTTGCACGCTATCTTGAACGGACTCCAAAAGTTGATGGAAATAATAATTCAAACAAAACGCCATCAGTTGTTTCAATAATAATTTATCTTTGGGCTTGCTGCTGCTATAATTATGAAACCACTTTTGACTGAACTTCACGAGTTTCTCTGTGCTTGAA
This sequence comes from Pocillopora verrucosa, assembly GCF_036669915.1. Lineage (NCBI taxonomy): Eukaryota > Metazoa > Cnidaria > Anthozoa > Scleractinia > Pocilloporidae > Pocillopora > Pocillopora verrucosa. The sequence continues at coordinate 14,941,301 of NC_089323.1, read as the reverse complement.
GTTATAGTCTGTTCTTGAGCCACAAAAGAAAACATACATCAAATATGTTATTTTTTAAAATAACCACAATCTTAACCACTACAAAACGGTTTGAAAAGAAGTTAACACCTTTCCTCATGAATCTAATTTACTCAATTTTGACATGGTTGTAAATTTCTAAGGTTTTGTTTACAACACTTTCTGTAGGCTATTTATAAATAATTAAGCACCTCAAGCTACTTTTACCACAGTTTCGTAAACCTTTCGGTTTTTTTTTTAATTCAAAACTATTTCCAAAAACAGTGATAAGTAATAATTTTTTCTGGCATCATAGGCTTTCATAATCTATTATCTGTGCTCACTGAAACCGACTTCGCTTTTACACAGAAACGGTTTCGAAAACTTGAATTTTATCACCTTCCCCCGCAAACAACAGAATAAACGAGTTTTAGATGAACACATGTTTCCTCTCCAAAGTACAGTGCTTAAAACGGTTCTTGGATCAAGAAACTTCCTTAAAAATAGCTGGACTGATTTCCAAAACTAATAAAATATATTTTGCGGCTTACTAACATTTTGCGATATTTTTATAACAATTTTACCTCATAGTTAGATAACATCAAGGGATTTACACCAACTAATTAAACATAATACCCTAAAACAGTACACTATATCTTACTTTTCAGCATGTATCATGGTTAAATCCTCTGGGTTAGGCCCCCAAAATACTGTCCTCTGCATAATTGGATTATCTCAAGTCCAAATGTCATGAAATCCGCACTTTTTGCCAGAATTGTTTAATTTGTCAAGCAGGTAGTTTAACTTATACTGTTTACAATATTCATGATGTCAATACTTGGTATAGACCGCCAAGGGCAGGGAAATACTGCATAATATCAGCACGGCCGAGCAAATATCGCGTGAACTACAGACAGTGAAAAGGTACAACCCGTGTTTATAACTAAGATACAAGAGGATTCAAGTTTGTAGAACATGACTGCTTCATAACTACGACAATGTTATAATTACTGTCAGTGTCAACTTTAGCATTATTTGTGAAATTATTTCGGCAGATATCACTTATGGCAAACTACTTTGTGACACATCCCAGCGTGTTTACAGTAAACGTTAATAAAATTTTAGTTTTCTAAAGGTGGCAATACACTCCCAAATTAACCAAAACTGAAAAAGTAAAAATGTGAAATTTCTTGAAGACAAATAAAGATTGTTAGCTCTTCAAAAATCATAAATCATAAACGAATCTAACAGCTTCTTACAAAAACTAACATAACAAAGTGGGAATTATAAGGATGGGCGAATTTCTGTTTGAGAAAATCAAATGCAGAATTCCTTATCAAAAGTTCTATCCCCTAGTATAGGTGATGTTAGAGAAAATCTTGACTTTTTCTTACTTGATGTCATAATTACGAACCCCCCTGTAATAGAAATATTTTGATAAAAACTTATTCCATCTGAAAGAAGTAGAAATATAGAGCTATCTATCGTAATTTATTTACGTTATTTAATTTCTCTCTTTCTTATCAAGGGAACTTGGAAGTTATCTGAAACATTCCAAAATTTTTTTTATTGCATAAACATTATTTTTAGTTTGATGCGCGTATAAAAAAATTGGCTCATGTATATGAAACTAACCACGGACGTATTATGACCAACATTTTGCTTTACCTTAGCCTAAGAGTTTAATGTCACAGCTAGACACGTTTGTATGCTAATAAAAGATTTTTGTGGGGCAGAGACTATAACCTCATACTTTGGGGTTTGGTACAAATTATTATCTGCAGACACAACATTTCTCAAAGAGTTTAGAGTTTAAAAAACGGAAGGCAAAGATAATTTGCCCGCAATTAAGGAGCCCGTAAGGATTTCACTAAATTTGAAAGCAGTCTCATGACAAAACAAGTAATTTAACAAGCTTAATAAAATTTCGCTAGCTCTTTCTGACAAATAGATATAATGTCAGTAAGAATAAGAATTATCCTCCTGGCTTCCTAATGTAACAGTCTTGAATGGAACTTCAAAAGTTTTCATGCCAAGAGCTAACGTTTCTATACCCGAACTCCTGCTATCATGGTGCAGCGCCTCGAACGCTTTCCTAATCGTCAATTCTAACAATTTCGTTCAAAAGATGGATTAAATTTTTATTTTATTCTCGCGTAACCATGATCAGAACTCTAATAAGATTGTCATGACATCTCGAAAAGTAGTCCAAGTCTTTTGCTTCTCATGAGGTTCTTTGGCTGTTACCTTTAGTATCATTGAGATCTTTGCTAAAAAACTGCGGTATCGTTTCGAAGATTATCATAAAATTTCCAGTTTTCGACAGAAGAATCTGAGTTGACAAGCAGGTTGTTTAACTATATTTTTCTTACGCATTTGTAGTAACCACATCATTAGCATATCGACATATGTACGTGAATGCGACTGAATATATATCAGTGTCGTGAAAAATTGCAGATGAACTTACAACTAAAGACAATAAGTCTGATCCCCTCTCGCAACACGGCTGTATTCCCAAAAAGTAGCTCAAGATTACCCATTTACTGACTGCACCAAGAAAATTATCTTGACTGCACCTAGAAACGAAAAGTTTAGCGTGGCAAAAACAAATTTTGAAAATTTAAGTTCGTTGAAATAACGAACTTAAATTGATTGATTTCAAGACTCTCTTGAAACGAACCAACAGAATTTGAACAAAGGAAAATTAAAACAGGCGTAGTCAAAACAAAAAGTTTTAAACAAAAATGTTGGGAAACTAATACCTCTCCTAAAACAAGATACAACCCAAATATTCAGCGAAAAACTGAAACTTCCTGAGAGAATTTCTTCCTTTCCTTGAGAAAAGACCGAAGTAATTTTGTTAAAATCTCTTCGATCTAGACCCTGCAAAGCGTTTACCATTGACAATAGCATGTGTTTAGCAGAAACATTGCGAAACTACCTGTTTCAAAATTCATAACATAACGATCAGGTACTGATTGAAGACAGTGAGTTTCTTACGCCCATCTGCGTAGGTAATCTATAGAAAACTACATCATTAATATTTGGCAAAGAGTGAGACACTGGATATTTTTAAATTCAGAAGACCTTTTCTTACCAAAACAAGGATAAATAAAAATTGTCTGAAAACAAGCACGGCCATTTGGTCATCTTTGAACAAGCTTGTTGGAATTTCAAGTCTTCAGTTTATTTTTAAACTGAAAAGACAAGCTTTGTAAGAAAAACATTTCAGTGTAAAACATCAGTCGCTGTATATTAAATTTTCTTCTGTTCCGTCAAATCCGTGATCTTGTAGGAGCATATTTAAGCCTATAAACTTCTGTAAAAAAGAGGATACAATTTCATCCATTCTTTTACCTTCGAGAACCCTTACAACCACTTTCCCCGGAGTTATTTGGAAAAAAACCTATGGATTTGTTTATGATCTCAGGTGATTTTATCCGTAATCACCGCATGCCTCACAAAGGTTTTCTATGCCCTAAATAACCTTGTACTTGGAAAAAAAACCTGATCATTCGGATAAAATTAATAATTCCTTCTCAGAGGAAATACAATATCTCGTCTTATTATTGCACTCTGTTCCATTCTAATGGCATGGGAACCGACCGCATCATTTATCATAAACACTCTGTGTTCGATTTGGTCTATTTGGGGTTTTGTTGTTATAATTGAGAAATCACTCTTTTGTCACCTGGTAAAAAAATTATTAAACTCACACTAAATTTGATTCTTTGTTATTGTGCGGGTAGGATTCACAATTTTATTCAGTCAAGATATATCAAAACAAAAGTATTGTGTAATCTTCAATATGCATCGGAAAATGTTGCAACGCAGTTAAGCCGAAATTTGAATCGAGGAGTCTAAACCGTTTTACCAACAAAACTTAAACAGTTTTCTGTTCCATTGTTTATTCAAGGGGCTGGTTTCTAAGCTATTCAGCGGGCCATCAATAAATCATTCATGTTCAAAGCTACTTTTTGCCACAAGGTTTATGTAGAAATTTTATTTCAAACAAAGCAAAAAATTTCTGTATCTGTATTTTTCATTGGCGAAATTCAATAAGATTTCACCCTCCTCTTGAACCAACGGAAGTTTCAAATTCGGAGTATTTTGTCAAAATGTCACATCTTGTAACTCAGTACCTCTTTTTGAGTTTGTGAAAATACCTCAATGAGACTTAGAGATCTGCTAAACAAAATCAAACCATCTACTAAAATCTTATTTAATTATCTCAAAGATAATCTTATCTTTGGAGGAATATAGATAATTTGCGTCTTCAGTTGGGTGAGAACATAAGGGACATTCGATTCTCTAGGTGAAAAAGTTCAGAATTGATACTTAACACCAATTTCTCATCAGCGTAACTAATAACAACCTCATATCACCAGTTAATAACATCACGAATTCACACCGTTTGTATGAAAACTAAAATTCACAAATCACAGCCTTACTAACCTTGCAGGATCTGCGGCAGTTTTTAGGTCATCAACTCGCTTTAAAACTCCAGCCTTGTGCATAATTGAATCACCTTCAGTGGACCTGTCAAAAAATCTACACGCTTTTGACAGAAATGTTTAAATTGTCAGGCAGGTAGTTTAACTTATACTGTTATCAATATTAATGACCGAATATTTGTATATTGACGGCCAAGGACACAGAAATTGAAAAACCAGCGTGGTGTGGGTGAGATTGTAAATAACGACACAAGTAAGTGGTTGATATTTACAGGGAAAAAAATGCTTTAGGACTACGATCCTGTTAACGATTATCGTATTCACTTTTAAGATCTTAAAAGCAATTCTCCCTTCTAACTGCTTTTACTAAATGTAGAAAGTTTGTTGGAGCTACTTCTCAATTGGAGTCGAAAGTAATCAAGATTGCTTTGGTTCTGCTTCATTTCGCCATGTGATTGGTCTAGGAAACTCACGCCACTTTCTCAACCAATCAGATTAAAAACTAACAGCCAATCGCGACTTGGTCTTCCGCGTTTTCCCGCGCTTGGCAAGCAGTTTGCTTGTTTTCGCTTAGGGCTCTTATTGACGCCCTGTGATGTTTTCGTGGCTCTGATTGGCTATTGTGGTTACCCAGGTTTTGGATAGAGATGTTCTCTACATCTCGACCTGGCTGATAGATTTTTGTATTCTCATCACTTGTTTGCTGGATAATGTATTGATATTTTGAGGAGGAGTAATATATCAATCACTTGGGGTTTTCTTATGCCTTAAGTTATTATGAGGAAACTTTCCCGTTTCAGTATCGATGTATTTTCAAGCTAAACGGTGGTGAGCATTGAAAAACTAATCTACTCGAGAGTTATAGCATGATATCATCATCATCATCATCGTCTGGTCGAGCTTGCTTGGTATTCCATGACACGCTCCCTCCACCTTTCTCTGTCTTCCATTGCAGTCGGTAGTTCTTAAATTCTGCATCCTGTGTCATCCATCAATTGGTCAATGTAGGTATTTTTTGGGCGTCTTCTCGGCTGATGTCCATGTATTGGCTTCCAGAGTAATACATCCTCTGCTAGTTCTTCTTTACTGCGCCAACAATGTTCTGCGAATCTGATCCTTTGTTGCTATAGCGATTTACTGATTGGCGGGATGTGGCCGTAGAGCTCTACGTTTGTGGGTGGTCCTTCCACGATCTGTTTAAGGCAGTGCGTAGCATTCTAGTGTATGCTCCGTCGATTTTCTTTTCCAGATGTGTTGTTAAGGTCCAGGAGACTGAACCATAGAAAAAGACAGTCTCCACTGCTGCTCGAAGGAAGTTTCTCTTCAGGTTGTCTGGAAGGTTTGATATAACATGATATAACATGATATAACACTAGTATAAGAAAATCGTGAAGCACCTAGAATGGAGAATTATTAATCAGATCTTGTAAGATTTAAAAGTGTCACTGCGAGGGTCCGAGCATTAACCCTTTCACCCATAAGAGTGACTAACATCTAATTTCTCCTAACAATATCATCCCTGAATCACACATTAAGGTGCCAAGAATAAAGGAAATTATCACCAACTTAAAAAGCTCTTGATTGTTAAACAAATTCTCCTTGTCAGCACCTTAGGAAATGTATAGAGAACAGTATGGAGAATATGTATAATGATGTTAGGGTGTAAAGGATTAAGTGATAAAGCACCTTATGAGATTACTGGTCCGATGATGACTCGGATCAATCTTCGTCTTAAGTTCTTCAATTTAACAAATAGATTCCAAGTTGCCGTGCGTCTGTTCAGTAATAGATCACAGATGACGTCAAAATGTGGTAAGAACAAAAACGTGGCACACCAGGCGCAGCCGAGTGTGTCACTGATGTTCTTACCACATTTTGACGTCCTCTGTGATCTATTACTGAACTATTTGTTAAATTGAAGAACTTAAGACGAAGATTGATCCGGGTCATCGTCGGACCAGTAATCTAAGTCATTTCAGCAAATGAAGGCACAAAAGCAACTTGGAATCTATTTGTTTTATATAATAAAGAATTAAAAAAAGTTTTAATGATGACGTCATCTATACGTCTGTCCTCCAATAGATCATAAGTGAGAACCAATCAGAATGCGTGCATAACTGAGCTTATTATATAAAATCAAAGAATCAACGATTCTGCAACTTTCTTCCTGCAGATGAACTAATGCTGGCAGTGATAAACTACAGAATCCACTGAATTTGACAAAAATTTTTATTCTGAACCAGGAAGGTTTTTTTGTCCATTCTTCCAGTGACGATGTAAGATTCACCTTTATTACTAAATAATCCCATAAAATCTAATTCGACAGGTCCATATTCGAGTTCAATAGGTATATTGTCACTCTCCACCCACGAATGACAGCGTGAACTTGTTCCGGCGAACTGTCTAAGTGACTTGACGAAACGTTGGGAGCCTAGGGGATAACTTGTGATGCACAGGCATCCTATCCAGTAAGAGAACCAATATACTCTAGCCACTTCATGCTTCCATAATCAAAAGAAGCTCCGGTCCCGTGAGACACTTGGTACCTGTGAAAGGCTGAAGCTGTTGTGGGATGCCTGTGTCTCAACTGCTTGCTCGGATACTTTTTAGTTATGATACTAATGCTGTGCCTCTGGACATCGATATTCACAGACGATCCAAGACCAATGTTAAGCCTTACCGATCAAATATTGTTATTTCGGCTTACTTAACGGGCCATTTAGGACTCAAACCTGGAGCAGGTCTCTGATCCTTTCTCTCCACTGCTCTCCAGTTTGGCAATACGGGAACCAAACTGAATTGCGCGCTTAGGTAACTTTGATGATGACGTCAAGCCAAGTAACCTCGCTGCTTGGCGCAGCAACTGTTTCTCCCCAGTCCCTCTAGGCAAGCCTGGATCTGTCTGAAAATAAAACGTATTGGAGTTTTAAAACGACCGACATGCACGTGAAGACTTACAGTTGCAATGACAAATAAAATACCCCAATTTAATTTCAATCTAAGACTTACGATTGACAAGAAACAAGTTTCACAGTGGAGCTACTTATGGTTTAAAAGACAAAATGACTGACCCACAGACATATGGAGTGACTCACCGATCGACCACTGAACTGAGAGGCAGACAGACAGACAGACAGACAGACCAACTGACCCAACAAGCGACCAATAAAGAGAAGAATGGCCAGCCAACCAGACAGACAGTCAGACAGCACGTACTTTCAGTTTAACTCACAGATTGACCAACAGACAGAACGACTACGGAACCAAACGACCAACTGACCAACACAGATAGACCCACCGATCGACAGAAAGACAGACAGATCGTCCGATACAGACCAACAGTCCAACAGTCAGAAAGAGAGACAGAGAGACCAGCTGAGTAACAATTAGTCAGACAACAACACAAAGCGAAAGACAAAACCAGATACACGGAAGCTTAGTCCAACCAAATGACAAAGTGTTATCGTGTCCTGAAAACCGAGGTGTGAGCAGAATAAAATAACTATAGACGATAGGAATTCAATAAATTCTTTAAAAATGTTAATCGAATATTCGTTTAGGCATCTTGGAGCAAAGATGCGATTTCAAAAAGCAGCATTGTATTCACCTTGAGCCACACTGGTAGACTATTCAGAAACGAGACTACATCTTCGTCCAGAAACGGAAACCGCGCTTCTCGACCGTATCTGAGATACACCTGTAGACCAAATAAATGTCAGTCAACTTTTCATAACGACTCGAATCCACTATCTACGAGGATGAAAATCCGTCTGTTTACTGCTCCAGTGATCGGGTAGGTTTGTGAATCCCTATTCACTGTCCTTTCCGAGTCATTGTGTTGTGTTCCCTACTTTCCACCCTACTTTCACACCGAGAGCCTGTCTCTCCCCACAAGTATAAAAGGTTGGCAGCCAATTGTTGTGCATAAACCGTCAACATGTGGCCAATAACCTGTGACGGAACACATTCTATCCCGTGGGGTAACAGTTTTCCATTATCGCTTGATGCTCGTTAAGCCGAGGTAAGTTCCCTTGGCGCAGTTTTCGAGCGAGTGTCGCAAAAAACCAAAACCTAAGAAATCCCAGGGACCAATCATTAGCCAATAGCAACTCAAAGTAAAAACAAGCAACTGCGCGAAGCCAGGTCGTGATTGGCTTCAGTTTTGGATCTGATTGGTTGAGAGAGGGGTGTGAGATTTCTGGACCAATCACAGAGCGAAGTAATGCAAAACTGAAGCAACTCCGCATTACGTCCGACAGTCAAACAAAAATTGCTCTTAACTTAGGAAAACACTGTGATTTGTCGCTCACTTAAGGCTTTCCTTAAAGTATTTCTTTCACGCATTCACTCCCAGATCAGGTTGGTAATTCTCCTTACTTTGAACCATACAATTCTTATCATGTTAGTGCGGAAAATTTGATATTGGATCAACTAATAATCGTTATAGATTGAACATTGTTTTAAAAATTCTCATCACTGTTGTCTGCCTGATTTTTGATTCATATTGTCAGGAAAAGCTCGTATCTTGGAATCACATCTCATGGGATTTAAAAGGCTAACTCCCATTCAGAGCGAATGATGGCATTTAACTTATATCACAATATCAACCAAGCGTCCAGAAATTTCTCCTATTGGGGATAAAAACTTCATTTCCCACCTAGATTCTCAGACGTTGGCATGGTAAGAAAGAGAGTCGCAGTCAGGGAAGGAAATTCGGCACTGGAAGAGCATCTCACCTGTCCTCCACGCCCAAGGTTTCGCGTTAGATCTTCGCTTTACCTCCATTTCCATCGTCATCCATTAAACCTGACCAGCCTTCTACAACTGAAATGATATATATAAAACACTGTTGAAAAAACCGCAGCGTAAACATGTGCAAAATAATTTCAATTTGAGGATGGAAAAGTCTGAAGTGTGCGAGATCGCCACCTAGAGCTATATTGGTTTGAGACACAAGGGCTGATGTCGCGTGAGGTCCGGGATTTGAATTATTTGCCCAGGTTAATACGTTGTTGTTCTTAAGGACAGACACTACGCCTCTCTCCACCAAGGAGTTTAAATTAGTGCAGGTTAACTGTCATGGAAACCTGACAAAATGCTAATGGAGCGGGGGTTGAGTGGGGGTTGTAAGCTGCAGTGGGGTCTAGCATCCTCAACAGCGGGTGTAGCCGAAGATAAAACAATTTATTGGATGAGTTTGAGCACAATATCATGAATTATCAATGCCGAGATCTGAGTTATCTACCGAAGCTGAAGGCTACAGCCGATGAAACAGACATTAGGATAGATAATTCATGATATCAATGCGAAAACCGAAATCAAGAATAGTTTCTATGATACATTTTTTAAAAAAAAAAAAAAAAAAAATCTACAAAGGAAGACACTTTCTCATAGTTTGCAAAAGTTTGATGAACACTAACACGGACGAGGGGCTTAGAAACTAGGCAGACCTTGAACTGGACATGTTAACCCAATGTCTGCTTCAGACATTGGGTTATCATGTCAACTTCACACGCTGTTGTATACTGGCTGTACTGCTCTTGACCAATCAGATTTTTTCATTGTATGCCCTGATGTAAACTAATACTCCTCGTTTCTCCATGCTACAGAGGCCAGTATACGCTCTAGCGCTTTGTTGGGACCACTCGAATCTGGTGCAGTTTTAAACCTTAAACCCTCACTTGAAGCGTGTCCTGTGTCCTGGCATATCCTCCCAGTTGTTCATCACCCCCATACCAACCCAGAACCTGATAAAATGAGGATAAGTTATGAGTCACATGGTTACTCCTGTACACTTGACGTATGGTAAGAGTTGAAACTCTGGATACAGAGCTAAGGTCTCATGGAAAAAAAAAAAAGAAAAAAAAAAAAGAAAAACTGTAAGAAAAAACGACATAAGCGAGCATTTCACTTGCAAAAAAAAAGAAAGAAAAGCTCTAATTTGCATCTCCCGATAACTTTCAGTCATTTCACTTTTTGTTAACAAATGAATAAAACTACAACATAGTAACTGGATTTCAAAGTTATCGTTCTGTACACTAACCTACTTGCAAGGAGGGAATGGCTATGGGAGGACCAACACTCTCTAGTAGTACATAACTGAAAAAGCTCTGAAAATTTCAAAGCCGTGTAGCTGGAATTATTGGAGAAATGACTATCTGATAGTCTTCTTTTCACAAAAGTTTGTACGCCGAGAGGTCACAGCAATATATGCATAAACCAAGCTGTGTTTGGATTCATTTCTTCTTAATTTTCAATTTTTAATTTCAGCGGGAATCGCAACCAAGACAATACCTGGTTGGAGACAAGCTCTAACTGCAACGATACTTTCGATCTTTCGGAAAGTCGCTATCTTTTGAAGATCGCTGCTTTGGGATAAACATACACTCCGATTGACACTTCTGGGTCACAGCCTAACAACTGTTGTACTTTAGCTTGGCTTGTATATGTCTCCTCTTCAACATTTGCCTCACTATCTTGCTTGAGGTTACTATTCCCTTAGGTGGTTCGCAGACGACCACTCCCCGGGCAGCAAACCACAAAGCACATCCATTACTGTCATCCAATACTGTGTTCAGGGGGACACCCACATGGCTAATAATGCGTGACCTTGGAGAAATTTAAGATGAGAAATCCTAGCTTACTGAATAAGAATAAAATCAAGTAACAGCGTTGTAACAAAGATCCTACCACATTCCCAACTTCTTGTCACACATAAACATACAATCCTCAACAAAGTGCGGGTGATACCGTTATGAACAAAACGTTCGCAAATGATCACATTTTAGAACCTTGCAACAGCATCACCTCTACCCCACCCCACCCCCTACTGCACTGTTTGAAACAGTGTCCGAAAACGTTCATTGATCGGGGGGATGGGAAGTGGAGAGTGAAGAGATTAAACGCTCTAAAAGGAATAAGTCCTGTAATGGATAGGTCAACATATTTCGCACTAGGTTCTGCGCTAATAATAGAAGTGTCCCATAAATCTGACCACGATTTAAGATGTGACGTGGTTTGCCAACGATTTCTCTAAAGTATAGTCCTCGGATCAATCTGGGCGACTGGGTCGGCCGAAGAGTAATGCTTCTTTCCTTTCCTACGCGAAAGCGTCAATCAAGCGTTCAATACAACAAAAAGCTTCCAGACCATTCTGAACTCACGAGACCTTAACATTTCTTTTTTTAAACTCTACCTCGTCGGACCTCATTTCTTGCAAGTTCTTCAAGGGTCACATTTAACCTTAAGCGAGGAACAAAATTGTGAATTTAAGCCAACAGATTTATTGGTGGAAACTAATTACGTTAAAACGACAACAAAGAAAATCCAAAAGTCAATCACAAGAAACACCACGTTCAAACACTGAAAACTCAGAGCAAGTACACTAGTCTGCCTTTAAAGCGCGGGAAATTTACGCCGGGTGCGACCAATACGGAAACAAACGCCTGGTGACAGAAACCAGGGTAAAAAAAAAAAAAAAAACCCCCCGGGGGGGCCGGAAAGTTAACACGTGATACTGGCCGAAACTAGAAAGAAATGCGAGTTGGTAACCTCCAATCCCTGATAAACTCCACATGAAAACGTGATACGCCCCATGAACAAAAGATCGGAGCAAGTCCGTTGCGACCGTCGGAAGGACGAATGAGATCCAAATAATCTGAAAATTGAGTCCACTGATTGCTGACAGTGTTTTTCCGGACTCACACCAATCTCTCAACCATTAGATGTAAATATCACAGTGCTTTTCGATTCAGTGTCGTAAACATAAACAAATGTACTACAAACGTCCAATGAGAAGACAGGAAAAAAACGTGTAAGAGAGCCATGAGAACGCAAGCAAAACAACAAAACTGCCTAAAGCGCGGACAACGCGGGCGACCAAGTCCTTAATTGAGTCCAGCTTTGCATCTGAATGGTTAGGAGAGTGGGCGCGAATTTTTTAGCACCCATCACAAAACGAAGTAAAGCGAAACCGATACGATCTCAGATAACTTTCGACACTCAATAGAAAACTGCTGTATGACCAATGGCACTTTAGTCATTCAGTAATTTCCAGCGCTTCGGTCAGTTTGCTTGTTTTGTTTCGAATTCTTATTGGTTCTTTAATTCGTGTTCCTCTTTCAAGTGGACCTTGGCTTACAACACTCAATCTAACGACGCACTTTCTGTTTGGCTGATTAGGCGAGGTGAGTTCTTGCCAATCGATCAAGCCACGAAGTAACACATGAAAAACTAAACGCAACCTGTTGCGCTTTTTTTGTGTATATTAAATATCCGACAACTTAAAACTCTTCACCTCTATAAAATTCCATTTTCGTGACGGGTTGATAAGGCGCAATTCCTCCAAACCCGATATTCCAGCAAGTCTGTCTGGTACGCTGAAATTTCTGGAGTGTTTCACTTCCGTTGCGTTCTTTTTCGTCTGCTTTCCTTTTCTCGTCTTCTTGTTCGGAGGATGACTGGAATTGACTTTTTGTTCAAATGATACGTTAATGAGGTCTATGGCTTCTTCAACAGGTACATACCTAGAAATGAAATGTGTCCATTAAATACCCAACTAAAGTTACCCGTTACTCCGTTACTATTTTTGTTCGACCTTATTCCTTCATTTGTTCGCTTGTTGTTCGTTTGGTTGTTTGACAGTTATATCATGATGGTTCGCTTATTCTTCGTGTCCTTTGTTCGTTGGCTAGTTCGTTCGTTCATGTTCTCGTTCGTTCGCTCGCTTGTTCATTTGTTTGTTTTTATGTTCACTAGTTTGTTCGCTTTAAATCTGATTTTCTCCTATGTTTATTCGCTCGTTGTTTTGTTTGTTCGCTTTGGTCGTTTGTTCGTGCGTTTGGTCGTTTTTCGTTCTTTTGTCCGTTCGTTTTTTCGTGTGTTTGTTCATTCTTTCCTTTGTTCGTTCGTTTGCTTATTCGTTTGTTTGTTGGTTCGTTGGTTTGTTCGTTTGTTCATTCGTTTACTCGTTTCTTCATTCGTTGGTTGGTTGGTTTGTTCGTTGGTTTGTTCGTTCGTTCGTTCGTGCGTTTGTTCGTTCGTGCGTTTGTTTGTTCGTGCGTTTGTTCGTTCATTTGTTCGTTCGTTTGTGCGTTCGTTTGTTCATTTGTTTGGTTGTTCGTTCGTTCGTTCCTTCTTTAGTTCGGTTGTTTATTTCTTTTTGTATTCCATTATTTGTCGACTTACTTGTCCGCCAAAGCTGCTATCATCATTGAGTCAATTCCACCCGAAAATAATATTCCAACACGAGCATCGCGAACTTCTGAATTTTCCAAACTTCCCGCTTCCACACTTCTTCCAGATGAAGAAACAGAAGCAACTAAATGCCTATCACATGAAGTTCTCGGTAGATTCCACACTCGTTTCCTTACAGCATCACCAAGAACTGCGATAAATTTGTCTCTTGATTCGCCGTAACAGGAATCCCACTCATTTCGGGTTCTTAACAAGTTGCTCTGATGACACTCTTCAGCGATTGTCAAAGTCGAAGAAAAGTTTGCACATTCTTCGTTTAAATCAGTTTGTGTATCATCCTTGGAATAATTTTCTAAACACAAGTTTCTCTCGTTTCCCGTACAGCCCAGCCCAACCGGATAGCAACTGGAATCGTATTCACATGGAATCTCTGAACTTTTTCTAAAACCTCTTAAAGAAGAATCTAGCAAAGTTCCGTTTGTCGAAGAACCGTTCACCTTCATACTGCGAGTACAATCACGCATACTATTTTCACGCACAGTCATTTCGTGATCACAGTTCACTTTCCAGGTTTCAGGTTCAATAATAGTTCCTTCGGTTTCATTTCTTGTTTTCAGAGTGTCAGGATGCAAGATAGCTACAGGAAGTTCTTTGTTAACGTTTTCTACATAATTTTCTCCTTGTAACGTTTCTTTGCTCTCCTTCATTGGAATGTCTTTCGGTTTCTTTCTACCTTCATCTTGTACACTCAAACGTGAATGAATATTTCGCCTGTTTTCTTCAATGATTCTTAAGTCTTTTTCAGTTGGCATTTGTTTGTTGAAAGGCGTGACAGGACAATTTAGAAGCCCTTTCCTTTCTAATTCCTCGCCTGGAATGGTCCATTCATATTTATTGATCCTAAAGTATTGTTTCTCGTCTTGCTCGGTCGTCGAACTCACAAAATCCAAACAATACAGGCCATCGGCTGGAATCTCTTCAAAATGCTATAACAGAAAGATCAGAGGTATTTTACTACGTCAGAGGGAAGGGCTAACCACAGGCAGACTTTGTGCTAGTGGTTAACAGTTGTTGACATGAGACGAACAAAATTTATGAGGGTTATGAATAAAGTTTAGAAACTTGAAATTGCATATCTACATTTCATCTCGGTCTGATTGTCTCAATTAAGTTAAATGAAATGTTAATCGAAGCAGTTGTGGTATTTTTCCGCCCAAGTGGGCCGTTTAAAGCGTCTTTTTACGAAAATACTTTTGGCCGGAAGCCCTTGAGAAAGGGAATCATGTGTACTATAGGTGGCCTCGGTCGACATATCGGCCGATACATCGGCCGATGTATCGGTCGACTATCGACCGACTATAGGTTGACTATCGGTCGACAGTCGACCGATAGATCGGCCGACAGTGGACCGATAAATGTGCACATATCGGCTGATGCATCGGCCGACAGTCGGTCGATATATCGGTCGACTATCGGTCAACTATCGGTCAACTATCGGTCGACTATCGACCGATAGTCGGTCGATTGTCGACCGATAGTCGACCGATATATCGGTCGATTGTCGGCCTATATGTCGACCGAGGCCACCTATAGTACACATGATCCGACAAATGGAAAGAGAGACAAGGCTTGCAACTTGATGGCAGCCAGCCGCGACCTCCTCTACTTCAAACTAGAATTAACGCCAAACTACTGAAAATCTCTCCCAACGGTTGACGGTTGTTGATCGATGAGATGCTGCTCTATCTCTTTGCCAAATTTGAGCTTTATCTCTACAACATTTTCCAAGAAAATCGACGCTGAAATCATGAATACAGCATTCTTGATATAATCGGTGCCAAACTCAGCGCTTGGTTAGGTTTTGAATCGCAATGGGCTGTCGTATGTAATATGGATATGCAATTTTCAAAGCTTTACTCATTACCCTCATATATTTTGTTCGTGTCAAGTCAACAATTATTAACCACGAACACATGGTATGGTCTGCCTATGGGCTAATACTCGAAAGCAGTCAGTATCTCACACCATCAACTCAGTTGATTAAAATCAGAATAACTTGTAAATAAACAGAGAGAGAGACGCTGTGAGAGTTTACAAACCAAGAAGGCTAGTGCAAAAAAAGACTTATTGTATAGCCTAGCTGTTTTAGTACAAAATTCTAACTTTTAAACTCTGAAAAAATCCGCTTTGGTTCTACATGTACACTTTACTTTAAAAAAGCAAAAGAAAATGCTCACCAGATCCGTTCCAGCAGCAACAGGGTTTCTCTCAGTTACAGAGGCTATTGCAAGTACATCATCTGGATTTGAAGGAAGGTGCCACAAGAGACTGCGACGTCCAAAATAATCTCTGCCAAACCATAGCTTCTGTTCACTTACCTAGACAAAAATGAAACATCTCAGAAATAGAAAAATGAGGTAATTCTGTAAACCAAAGAAGTTCAATCTGATTACCATGGCATGATATCAACTGTTGATTTTTTAAGATCTGATTCAAACTCCTATGTTCCCCACACCCATTTCCAACCACTTCACATTTCCTTACAAATTAGCTGAGCAGCCTACAAAGTCATACATATTTTTGGTGATAGGAAAAAGTGACCCTTTATTGAGAAATTTGATGAACAGAAATGCGTCTGCTCTCTCCTGGTATAAGTTGAGAAAATTTGGTATTTCATTAAGATTGCACCTTCCTTTGGACAGGTCTGTGAATTCTTTTCATCTTTTCAAAGTGTTTATTACCCATCAAAGATCTAAGAATTCTCTGGCTGCTACACAAAATTCTCTTGTTAATTTTCGATGACCTCCGCTAAATTTTTTCATTCAGACATTGTGGATATTCTTTTTCCTATTACCTAATAATGCTATCATCCTACCACGACATTGTTCTAAGCCCTTTCCCCAGATAATAAATTGATCTCCTTGTATATTTAGCAGATCAGAGGCCTGTACCTGCCAGTAAAGAAATGCCCAGGGACCATGAATCTTTGCCAGTGTAGACAAAATGTGCTGAGAAGGAGGAACATCTGATGGATGGTTGGACAACTTTTCCAGCAAAACAAGAGTATCATTTTCATCTTCCTTTACCTAAAAAGGTTATGTTAGGGTTTACTTGTTGACTAAAATAAAATATTCCTCTTTTTTTTTTAATGGAATGACTTCCCAGATTACAGTACTTAGAGTAAGCCTGACTTTTTCTTTGTAGTTTGTTATAATCTTCACCGTGTACTAAATGAATGCTTCAACATTTTGGCTGTATGAATTCTCAGTACACTTGAAAAGGAATACTACAGTACAACACTGACATCTCCTATAATAAGCGATTCATTTCATTTTATTTTTCATTTGGAATTTCTAAAATTATGTAAATAACTGTACCTGTAATCCACCAAATATTTCTCCATTCCACAACAAAATATTCCCAGATTCATCCTCTAAAGGTTGAGGAGTCTTTGCTCCTCTCAAATGAAGCACAGTAGCAACAAATTTCAAGCAGAATGTTCCATTATCATTTGTTATGGAACAGTCTGTTTTTCCGGCTTGGTCTGGACCTCTTCTTTGGAGATGTGGAAGGATTGAATCTGAAATAGCCTTGAGAAATAATTGTTAAAGAAACTTTGCACCCCTGATCCTTTTGCCACCACTTTCAACGAAAAAAAACACAACTCTAGCATTAGAAGTTTAGGAAATCGAGGACCATAAATCTGCCGAAAAAATAATGGAAAATTAGGAGACTCTTTAACTCCCAAGATCTGATCGTGAATTCTCCCCTCTAGCCGCTAGACATTTCCCTGTAAATAAGTAACGAGAATTTGATGTAAGACCGAGATAAAAAACTTCTACCTGATAAGATTGAGTATTCTCGTTACCTGTTTGCTTGATGATGTTTAAATTTTATAAGGAGAATTTACATGTTAATCACTGCTGGGAGAACAACATGTGCTCAGAGTTTTCTTGCTTCTCACCAAAAAAAAATATGAAGGAATAGAAAGATCGGATAAAGGATAAAAACCAACCTTATAGCGACTCCTAGAGCTGTGATTATCCACGAAAAGGCAACAGCAAATTCCACACATTTTAATTTTTGCCAAACGTTCACTGTCGCTTCAAGTTATCATTTTGTCCGCCATATTGAAATCATTGTTCTGTGCCTTTAGTTCACACTGATAGCGGTCTCTTCACCAGTTACCAATCTTTTTCTTGTTAACGCTCATTTCAAGATGGCGTCCGCCAGCATCGTAGAAGAAGCTGAAGTTTTCGAACCGTCGATTCAAAATATCATCGATCAAATAACGCTGCGATGGGTTTTTGTCGGAGGAAAAGGTGGTGTTGGTAAGACAACATGCAGGTACGCAATAAGACTGCTGTTAGATTAAGATTTTGTAGAATGATTGGCGTCGATTTTTTGATGTGATAGCTGAAGATTTCAGAAAACCGTGGTACCGCCTTGTTAATACTTGGTTTATGCACGTCCTGATTTCAACAGTGATTGGTAATACTACATTAAATGTTCCCGAATTATGCCAAATGTTCACGGTTTTCAAAGTTCGACGGTTGCGAAAGCGTACGTACAATTCTGTCTTACACAGTATGGTTATCATGCGATCAGTCAAGGATTCTTTTACTGATTATCGTCCCTAATCTTTCTTGAAGTTTGATTTTTTTTTTCTATTTCTCTATTCTTTGCACTAGTTTGATAGCCATCTAGTTGTGATAAATTTATTAAGCTATCGTATTTATTGTCTTTATTAAAGATGTAAGTAAAATAGTAAGGTGTATGATTTCATTGAAAAAAGGAGGATCCTATGAATCATTTTTCTATATAACATAGAAAAATGTTTGACAGAATCCACCAGAAGTGATAGTTCTCTTGGCTCTCATTACCAGTCATCTTGACAGTGTGTAAGAATTGATAAACTTGATCCACGAAAAGTTTCCATGTCAGATTGAATCAATTGAAACGTTTAAAAGGAAAATTACAGAAAATTCTACTTTTAGCCATGCCATTACTACACATAGGTGTATATAAAACAGGAGTTCAGGGTGCAGCGTCAAGGATCAGTAATGTTAATATTGTAATGCAAACAAATAGCAAAAGAAAATATGAGAAATATGAGCTAAAAATTTAACATCTTTCAAATCTGTGCAAAATGTTCATCATGTTTGTATTTTAATATTGTTTAGTTGTAGCATTGCTCTTCAACTCGCTAAAACAAGAGACACTGTCCTGATTATTTCCACTGATCCTGCTCATAACATATCAGACGCGTTCAACCAGAAATTTAGCAACACTCCAACCAAGGTTCAAGGCTGTGATAACCTCTATGCAATGGTAAGTTAACCCTTACCTCCCATGAGTGACCAGGACTGTATTTCTCCTTACAATTTTAATACAATATCAAGCAGAAAAGTAATGAGAATAAAGAAGAATATCAAGTAGGGAGATTATCAGTGGATCTAATGCCAAATTCTCCTAACTAAACTCATAAGAATTGTATGGTTGACACTGATGAGAATTACTAATGAGATCTTGGTAGTGAAAGGGTTAAGCATTACACACAAAATTTAATCTCTAGCTGTATAATGTTAACATCATTATGTATATTCTCCATACTGTTCTCTATACATGTACTTTGGTGCCAACAAGGATAATTTGTTGACCAATCAAGAGCTTTAATTGGTGATCATCTTCTTTATTTGCTTGACCTTAATGTGTGATTCACAGATGATATTTTCAACGAGGATTAGATGTTAGTCACCCCAAGATGTCAAAGGGTAAAAAAGCTTAACCATTGTATACACGTTTATTATTTCAATAGGAAATAGACCCAAATGTTGGATTTTCTCAGCTTCCTGATGATATTTTAGATGAGCCAGGTGAGTTCCTCTTTGTACTTATACTATCATTTAATTTTATGATACAATATATTAAACATAGTCGAAATATTTAGTATTAGTAAATGTAAATACCACACAGGTAAGAAGTGCTTTTTGTACACTTTGATTGGCTGGTTTGGAAGTGATTGGCAAGTACTATTCACTTCTGAGTAGCTGAAGAGACAAAATTTCCCCATTGACATTCTACTTTCTGACTGTTCTTGGATATAGTAACTGAAATAAACAGATTTTTTTTAGTTTCTGTCTGTTATATACTAATTATTTACCTAATTGTCAGTGCAAGTGATGGGTATTTACCTTGCCACTTTGTGGCTTGGTAAATATCTGGCACTATTCACCTCAACTTCGATGAATAATTGATAACTATTATTACTTGTCACATTGTTTTTATCATCATCATCATCATTATCATCATTCCTATCATTATTGTTGTTGTTGTGGCTGAAATTTGCAAAATTTTTTTATATAATTAAAATTTGTCATTATCATGTGACTTTATTATAGACTTGATGTCCATGGGTAAAGGTATGATTAAGGAACTATTAGGAGCTTTTCCTGGAATTGATGAAGCCATGAGTTTTGCTGAGGTTATGAGGTTTGTCGTCACCATTATCATTAACATTGCTGTCATCTTCATTGTTTCAATAACAACACAGAAGGGTTTTTCGCAGTAGATATTAATAATTAACCCTTCAACTCCCATGAGTGTCAAGACAGAATTTTCCTTATAAAGCACACAAGTGATGAGAAAAAAAAAGATATCGCTCAGAGGATTATTATTTAATCCAATACCAAATTCTCCAAACTAACATCACAAGAACTGTATAGCAGACAGTAAGGAGAATTACTAATGAGATCTTGGGAGTTAAAGGATTAACCTGTACAAAGTTGGTTACCAAGTACGGTTAGCACTTGAGTTCCTGTCTTGGTACCTAAAACCCAAAATTAATGAAAGACAAGTTAATTTATAGTTGACTTGTGATGCAGAAATATCTTATTTGAAAAAAAACCCTGGCTGGTCTGAACATTGGCCCTTAAAGGACTCAGTGAATGAGTGATCAGTGATCAAGATAATTATCTGCTATAACTTACTAGTAAAGCTTTTCAACTTTCTCTACACACAGGCTAGTGAACACAATGGATTTTAGTGTAGTGGTATTTGACACAGCTCCAACAGGCCACACCCTCAGACTACTTGCATTTCCATCAATTATTGAAAAATCTCTTGGAAAAATTTTAGCTCTGAAGAACAGTATTGGACCATTTGTCTCTCAGGTAATGTACATTATATTTACCCCTGGAGCAGCTTATTTCTGTAGCTCTGAGGTGGGGCACAAGGCTATTAGTGACCCTCATCTTTTGTCAAGTAATCATGTAACTGAGACAGCCTTACACGTGTATGCCTCCTCCAATTGATGGTTAACGTTAACTTATAACTACTTTGCTGCAACAGTTTATTTAAAGTTTATTAATTGATGATATGAAGCTGGGAATAACATTTTTGGGAAAATTCGTCAGAGTTCTGAAACTAACCCTTTTTCCAGTCATGGTTTTATATCAAGTCAAAATTTCCAAATTTCAAGTTGTCCTAATTCTTAGTGGTGGGAGACATGGTGTGATCTTGTGGTCAGTGAGATAGACTATGGGTGGAGAGGTTTGGGCTCAAGACCTGGCCAGGTCATTGTGTTATCTTCTTGGGCAAAATGATTTACTTTCACAGTACCTCTCTCTACCCAGGAGTAAAACGTTTACCAGCATTGTCAGGGAAGCCTGATGAAATGCTGGGGGGGGGGGGGGGGGGTAATCTTATGATGGACTGGGGCCCCATCCAGGGGGTAGTGGTAATACTCCTAAGCTCATCATACAAAGGAAAACAGTATAACTTCTGGCTGGATATACAACTTGGCCTGAGTGTGGCCTTTTAATTCCCACCTACTGTCTGCTGAACAATGTATTGATACATGTATCATAAGGAGGTGTTACCTGGGGATCAGCCATGAATGACACTTTGAAGTAAGGTTACTTCCCACCTTTGCGGGTGTCTTTCGGGAAAAGATTTGTATGTGCACTAGTTTCACTAAAATTCTAGCAAAGTGTACATCACAAGAAAGCTTAATAAATACAGGTTGCAATAAAAATATAATTTAAGAAAGCTTTCTAAATAACTCAGGTGCTTTTGGAGATTTCAATTTTTTTTTGGAAATGTTAGGTAAAATGTTTGAATTCAGTTCAGTCAAATAAAAGAAAAAACGTTTTTTCGGCCTATGAAGGTGGGAAGTAAAATTTAATAGGTGGGTTTCCCTTTTTTTTTTTGCTTGTTGTTTAGTTTGGCTCTTTGCTGGGTATAAATGATATGAATGCAGATCAAATGACCAAGAAGTTAGAAGACACACTGCCCGTGATACAGCAAGTCAGTCAACAGTTTAAAAATCCGGTATGAGAGAAACTTCTCTATTATTATCAATGTAAAGAGTTTTTCGAGAGTGTCGTTAAAGCATAACTAGAGGTATCACCTCGACCATTCAGAAAAAAGGGAAGAATCATCAGAAGCCAATGAGAACCTTTGAGTAAGAACAAGCAAACTGCGTAAAGCGCGGGAAAACGCGTGATCAAGTCGCGATTGGCTTTAGTTTTGCATCCGATTGGCTGAGAAAAGGGCGCGAGTTTTCTGGACCAATCACGGAGGACGCAAGTAAACCGCGTTACTTTTGACAGTCAATGTACCAGTAGGGTAATTTAGTTTTATCAACTGAGTTGATAAGGTTAATTGGCCACCGTAGTGTTTCAAGGCTGACGTTTCGAGCGTTGGCCCTTCATCAGAGCGAATGGCGAGGGGCTATTGCTCTAAACGTCAGCTTTGAAACCTTTACGGTGGCCAATTTACGTTCTAAATCAACTGATAATACTGAATTACCCTGTTGTACCCTCCCTTCGACGTAGTACTGCAGTTTCTGTAGAAACTTACCCCCTTTATTCAATGTACCAATAACCGATTTTAAATTTAACAACTTTCTTTCAGGATCACACAACATTTGTATGCGTTTGTATAGCAGAGTTTCTGTCCCTCTACGAAACAGAGAGATTAGTTCAAGAGCTCAGCAAGTCAGACATTGACACACACAACATCATTGTCAACCAACTGATTTTCCCCGACAAAGAGAAAGGTGATGTTGTTTTTAAATCATTCGCGCTGATGAAAGCGTACCACTAGTAATTACTTTCCATGTCCCCTCTTTAGCCAAACTGATTAAGAACATTTCTTCTTCGCCCAAGTGAAGTGCGTCCTGTAATTGGCTTTAAACTATTTACGGTGACCAAGTCACGTTATCAACCCAGTTGATAACACTAAATTACCCTGTTCTTCTCTCCCACCGACGCAGCACCACAGTTTCTTTAGAAAGTTATCCCCTTTATCCGATGGACAAGTTTCGCGCTTCCTGAATGAATCCAACTGAGAATATTTTTTTCTCCTTTCACAGCATGCGCATTATGCCAAGCCAGATACAAAGTACAGAATAAATATCTCGAGCAGGTAAAAACTCGTACTTCGGAAGATAGATTACCTCAAATCTCACGAACCAGTCATTGAAGAGAACGAGCAACCGATTAGGGTAACGACAGGGGACGATAGGTAACGAAGGGTAACGACAGGGGACGATAGGTAACGAAGGGTAACGACAGGGGACGATGGGAAACGAAGGGTAACAACTGGAAACGAAGCGATAAAAGAAATAGAATTAAGGATCGATTCTGTCAGCGAGAGTTGACGATTTAAAGCACGATTTAACGAACGCGAGAGATCGAATGAAAGAGCGAGAAGGAATGAAGAAAGAACGAGTGAACATACGAGGAGGAACACGTTCAAATGCACGAACGAACAAGCGATTAATGGCCTATGGACGGCCGAACAAACGAACGAGCGAACGATTGACCTAGCGAAAAATGGCCAGTGGACGGGCGAAAAAAAAAACAAACGAACAAACGATCAACCAGACGAGTTGTAGCCGATGGACGGCCGATAGACGGCCGGGCAGACGAACCAACAAACGATCGGACAGGCGAATAATGGCAAATGGACGGTCGAACATACGAACGAACAAACGATTGATCAAGCAAATTATGGCTGATCGACGACCGAACGAACAAACGAACGAAAAGTGAGATCACTAACATAATAGTAAAGTTAAACTCCTCTCTCTCATTTCCTTTTTTGTAGATTCAAGACTTGTACGAAGACTTTCACGTTGTAACTCTGCCACTCTTGGCTCACGAAGTACGAGGTCGAGAAAAACTTGAACAATTTTCTAGAAATCTGTTAACTCCATACTCCAACTAGAACGTGAAAAGTTGAAATAAGAAGGAACAAAAACATAAACAAAAACAAAACAAAAGTAAAACAAGCAAACAAAACAAAATACATGAAATAAATTTTAACAAGTTTGGATGAAGCAGATGTTATCACAACAGTTGAACTGAGATGATTTTCTGTCACTCTATGAAGTCGCACATGAGGCGCAACTGAGTGTGTCACTAATGGTCTTCCCGCGTTTTGTTGTGTTCTGTTAGGTACAGACCCACAGTTACATGGAATCTGGTTTTTTAATAAGACAAAGAAGGAAAATGTTGTTAGTGATGACGTCATGTATGCGTCTGTGTTAACCCTTTACACCCTAACATCAGTATGCATATTCTCCATACTGTTCTCTATACATTTCCTAAGGGGCTGACAAGGAGAATTTGTTTATCAATCAAGAGAATATTTAGTTCGTGATCATTTGCTTTATTCTCATGACCTTACTGTGTGATGCAGGGGTTATACTGTTGGGAGAAATTATATGAGTCACTCTCAGGGGTTAAAGGGTAAAGATTCAAGCTTATCTCATAATGAACAAAAAGGCTTCATGTTGTCTTGCGTCTGTCCGACAGTAAATCAAAAAAGATGTCAAAATATGGTCAGAACAACAGAGTGGCATATGAAGTTCAGCCACGCGTATCAATGATTTTTTATGTGTTATATTTATAATATAAACATTATAAACGCAAGATGCGCTTAAATTTTCTTTTTATTACGAACTTGGCACTTGCATTTTAGGATCCTATTTAGTTTCTCCGATAACTTTCCACCATTGTTGATGCAGTCGAAGTCCGCAACTCATCGTAATTTTAACCCTTTCACTACCACAAATGATCACAAAGAAAATCTTATTGCAATTATTATACATTATCAAGCAGAGGGGTAATGGAAATTAACAAAATTATCAACTGGACAAATACAGCCGCGATACCACACCAAATTCTCAGAAACGGTCGATGGAGAAATCCTTGGCCATCAGTTGAGAGAATTCGTCTATAGATCTTTGATCTTGGAAGTGAAAGGGTTAAAGACGTTTTTCACTAATTAATTAGCTATTTTGATCATTCGTTTTCCCTGCAGGTATAATCGGCGCGAAATAGCTATTTACAATTTTTACAGCACTATAATACAATTCACATCGGAATTCTTCCCGTTAAGATATTTCCGCCTCTTTGGATCTAATTACACTCCTCAGGTCCGTCCGCACAAGGGTTAAATACAAAGTCAATATTAACAATAATGTTCTCTTCCTATGTACAAATAAAATAAATACAATATATAAGTTAACATTTAAGCCGTGGGCTTTCAAGGCCTGCGCAACGAGCAAAACACAGGGGATTTATCAGTAAGCTTGTCAGCGTTTTCCTCCAAAACCTTTTCTTTTTAATTTTTTGCACGTACTCCTCGACCACATCTTCTTGAAAATAGGCTTCTTCAACGAACTGGGGTAGATTGGAGACTGCCGTATCACTGAGACAAACTTCTCGTCGATCTCTGAAGTTGTCAATTCCTTTTTGAGAAATTATATCTTAGATGAGCAGTGTAATATTATAACATAAGTACTTGAAAGTTCAAAAGAACAGAAGTATTTGGCAGTCAACCATAAACAGCGATCAAACCATTAGTCACGCTTATCAAAGCCTGTTACAAGCCCTCCTTCTGGATTGAGGTTTGACGCCCAAGAAAGTTGTAGTTTATGCTAAGTATTCCATAATTTGACAATCGAACTCTTGTCAATAGACGTAGTACTCTTGCAATTGTGTTTCAACAAAGTTGTACAAAAAGTACGATTCTTATGCTTCTTAGATCTGAAGTTCGATTCTGGCTTGGTACAGGTACTTTGGAAATATCGTCAACTTCACACTCTCCTGTCGATTACACACCACACGAAGCAGTCCAAAACCGTCCACAGAGATAAATTTTCCTTCGATGATTGCAGTCTTGTATCGCAGTTCAGATTCATTACATTGCGTTGCCAAAGACACTGGATAAGGGTCAGAAAAATTCAAGTCGACGTGAAAATGAAATATTATTCAATTAGTGCTTGCAGGCGTACCACAGCAAGGATTCTACTTATCGGCCGCTATTCATGCGTTTACGTAAAAGTTTTACACGGCGGGTAAAACAGAACATTATCCAACCATTTCTCGGGACAAATAAAGGACACTTCTAAAAGTCTGGTGTGAGCACCTTGGAATCTCGCGACACAAAATCAATTAGTCTTCAATAACCCTTAGTTTACCGATTAATAGCTTTCTTCCTTCCAAACTTCCTGGGACAAAATCCACACCTCAAATTCGAAAGAAACCATCGTCCGCTTCTTCCAAATGGAAAATTTCCTTGTAATTCCTTTGCTCCTAGTTCTAATCTCCTTCTTTTTGGCTATCTTGTTCTTCGTGTTCTTCGTGTTCCTCGTCTTCGTCTTCTCTCTCTTCATCCACCTGGTCTGTATCTTTTCCTTCGCCTTTCTCTTCGTCATCGTCAAATTCATCATCCGCTTCACAACTACGGCTGCTACTCACATATTTAGTCAGGTCAGGAGTTTTTCCAGCTACCACTTCTCTTAGCCTCTGCAATCTTTTCTCGCAGTCATCATCTGTATCAATAAAAACAAACAATCAACGTTAGTCGAAACGTTATTTCACTCTCAAAGCACAAATCTTAAAGCTATTGACCTTGACATTGACTGCAAAGTACCCCGTGCTATATGCTGGCAGCAGAATTTCCCGCGTTTGACAAGAATTTCTTGTTTTCCCGTGCAAGTCACCGACACAGTGCAGTCCCTCTCGCTGTTGACACTGGATACAAATTTTTCCGCGCTTAGGAATGACTGCCAAATTTCCTGTGTTTGACACAGGCTACCAATCTTTCCCGCGCTCGACACTGGTTGCCTCCTTTCGCACTTGTCACTGGCTCCATTCCCTATCGCGCTCGGTACTGGTCGCGTCATTTCCCGCGCTTGACATTAGTTGCCTACTTTCGCGCTTGTCACTGGCTCCATTTCCTATCGCGCTCGGTACTGTTCGCATCATTTCCCGCGCTTGACACAGCCTGCATATTTTCCCACGCTCGACAATGTTTGCCTACTTTGGCGCTTGTCACTAACTACATCTCTCATCGTGCTTCGCACTGATTGCATAATTTCCCGAGTTGGAAAGTCGTTGCATATATTCTCGGCTTGACAATTAAGGCGTATTCTCCCACGCTTGATATAGAACGCTAATTTTCTGACGATAAACACAAGTCAAGCCTTTTCTCCTGCGCTGCGTACTAATCATCGACTCACCGGACGTTTCAGGTTCTGATTGGTCAATAGCTTCTTTCCTTGTGCCCTGCCAACTGACTCGCTTCTCTCTACCAGATGAACTATGCTCTCCGGGCTTCCTCTCCTGTTCGTGCTTGGGGACCTGGGCGTTGTACCAGTATCTATTGTCCTCAATGCGCTCTAAGATCTCAATGGCGTCAGGATGTACCAAGTCGCCCCAGGTCTCCCATAGCGGTTGGATGACAAAGTCGATAAACACCACCTATTGCAAGAGGATATAAAACAAATACCTTTATCAAAGTAACGAATCGAAGTAGAGATCATGATTATTTGCCGTTCGCAAACTTACTTAAGAAACAACGCCAAATTTCACCCAAGAGTTAATTGTAATAAAACTATTCCAGACCTGCGACTAGCATTAATCATTCAGTGCTGTTTGCTGCAGTGGTTTCCTTCTCGACTGTTCTTCGGTCATGTCACGCAAAGGTAAAAGAGTCAATTGCGTGACAAGAAATAACTACAGCTGAGGAGGTGATATAGTATTATCAGCTGAGTTGATAACGTAGACTGGCAGCCGGAGGGATGTATGCCTTAGTTATATCACTGTGTCGGGAATTGTGGCGCATTTTGCGGGCTAAAACGCAGATTTTGGTGGGATAAAATGTATTTTAGCCCGCTTGCACGCTCGCGTGATTTTTCAGACTGCTTTGTTATCATTTTCGACAGCTTTTACTATCTCAATTCACTCCAAAGTAATAATAATTGTAATATAGTTTATATTCTTTGGCACAAATATGTTTGGGCCCTCTTTAAGGCTCATTTTAACCCTCGCCTGGCGGCTCGGGCTAAAACTACTATGTGTCGAACCCAAAACATTTTTACGCCCGCAAACGTAAACTCTATTGTTCTCGTTCATTATAATCCTACCTGCGATTTCTCTATAGAAGCATTATGTCTGTCCATCATTGGACTGATTTCCATTCCCTCGATGTCTCGCTCCCTGTCACCCTGAGAAAAATTAAGCAGCAGTTCGTGAGCTGAACTACAAAGTACAATCTAACAGGTGCACTACGTGAGCTAAATGTGACAGCTTCAGCTCTTATAATGAACTCAGAGGTAGAAGACGAAGAATAAAAGAGTGGATGGAAAGTTGGAAGAGTAGAAGATCAATAGGCAAGCATAAATGTAAACAATGAGAAAGAAAATAAACATGAACAGACGGAGTTAGGGCTGAAGAGGGACCGAATGAATAAACAAGTCGACGATTAAAACGCTTTCAACAGATGGTTTCCTGTTGATTAGCGAGAGTGAGCCATGTCAGCCGCCTCCTAGTGAAGGGAGGCACACCGCCCCCCGCCTCCTCCCCTGCCATCCCTAGCTTTACAGAGTAACCAGCACAAACCTGTCTGAAGAATTCTTCCATTACTCTGTCGACCCACTTTCTGTACATTGGAAGAGGCTTTGCGGGATTGCTAAGATCGGCACAATGCACCAAGCACTTGAGAACCTACATGAACAAATATCCACAAATAATAGTTGGCGTTCACTTCAGATGGGGAAAAAATCTTAAGTGTATTCTCCTACTTAGATCACATCCCAGGTGAGAAGCTGAGTCACTATCACTGTTAATTTACCCCTGGGATATCTCCAAACCGCCGTCCCTAGTTTCCTAATGAGTCTTTTCTTCAGGATGTCACGCTAAGATGTTCCCCGTGAAATTTCAAGAGACCGGAGGCCTCAACCCAATAGGGTTAGCTATTTCAAGTTGTTTGTTACCTGAGAGTTCTTGCTACCGGGGGAAGTCACCACAAAAGAGGTTCCGTATCCCGAGGTCCTTATCTGTACATTAACCCTTTACACCCTAACATCAGTATGCATATTCTCAATACTGTTCTCTAAACATTCCCTCAGTTGCTGACAAGGAGAGTTTGTCTAACAATTAAGAACTTCTTTAGTTGGTGATCAGTTCCTTTATTCTCCTGACCTTAATGTTTGATTCAGTGGTGATATGGAAAGGAGAAATTAGATGCTAGTCACTCTTAGGAGTTAAAGCGTTATGAAGAGGTCTGCTGTAAGGCTCACCTGCATTCTGTCAGTGGCGTTGTCTAAACACAGTACTCCGCTGCCAGCCACCTTCTTGCTTTCGACCATGGTCTTAAGAGAGGCTAGTAGACTCATGTGCTTCGCGTTATCAGTCGCGAGTACCTAACAGAATCAGACCAACATGACACATTCACATCCAATACATCTGTGAAATATTTAACGATAACTTGCCGACACTTCATTCACATTCAGTGGTTTTACATATAATACGCGTGAATATTTTGCGCATATTTTGCGAGTTGAATAGCGCCGTAAGGTCGAGGAAATATATGAGCAATGAGCAAAATGTCAATTTGTTTATCATATTTTAAATCATCGAATTAGGATTTCTTATTCCACTACTATATATTTCATTTTCCAGTCTTTTGGCTTCTAATTTTCGAGACACATCGTTCGGCCTTATCTGAGCATCGTATCGATCACGACGATCAAGGCGTGTGCGAAAGACAAAAACAACGCAAACGAAACTATTAGAGAGTTCTTTGTTTTATGACAAACAAAAACCCTGATGCACTCAAACGTTCGTTGCTTTCAAAGCCAAGCTTAAAAAAAATAAAGCCAAAGTTTGGATCGTTAAGTGTGACGTTTTCGTTACGCCGCTTTCCGTTCGTATTTTTGCTCTCTTCTACAGAGTACTATCTTGGCATATTTTGCGCATGCTTTTTGCGATGCACTATTATGTCGAAATAGGGTAATAATGGAATTACTATATCAAATAATCCTCGAGACAAAGCCGAAAGGATACTGAATTTAACAATACTCGCTAAGCCTGAAGAGAGTGATTACAAATATCAAAATTCAGATGATGTTTTGGGCAACTGCTTCTCGGTCTTGGTAACGACAAAAATGGACCGCGTTGGAAAAAAACATCATAGTAGCGGGGTGTTCTACAAATCTTTAAGAGGGATGTAGTCTGGTGGAGGTACTTTACTCGGATCAATGTCAGTATCTGAACAACTACGCACCTACCCCTCCCCTAACCCAACATTAACCCTAACTTGTTAACTCGTTATTGGGGAGGGGTAGGGGTAGGGGTAGGGGTAGGGGTAGGGGTAGGGGTAGGGGTAGGGGTAGGGGTAGGGACAGGGGTAGGAGCAGGCAGGAAGTTTCTCAGATACCGACATTGATCTCCTTACTCACTAAAAATTCATGGTGAAAATTTTTCCTCTTACCATTTCGATAATTGTTCTCCGAACTGTTTGTCTTTCTTTTTTCGTAAGATTTTCAAAGATATCACAGTCTTCGTGTTGTAAAAGTTGAAATGCCACGGCCAAGTGGTGATTTTCAAGAACAGATTCGTCATTATACATCAGTGCCATTTCAGAATCTGTTCACATACAAAAAGAAAAAACAAACACAAAAGAACAACTTGACGTTAACGGGATGCGCAATGAAAGAGGGTAAACATATTCTCCATACTGTTCTCTGTGCATCTACCAAGGTGCTGACAAGAATTGTTAAACAATCGAGAGCTTCTTAAATTGGTGATCATCTCCTTTATTCTCGTGACCTTTATGTGTGATTCAGTGGTGTCAATGTAAGGAGAAATTAGATGCCGGTCACTCTTAGATTCAAAGCGTTTAAGCTAAGTTTTCCCGACAGCTGTCTGACCCAGCTATACTTCCTGGTGAAGAGAGCCAGTAGAAAGTCTTGCCCAATAGGACAACACGCTGATCTCCACCAAGATCCTGGGGTCCCACACGGACCTGTCTATATATAGCTTAACCCTGTAACCCGTAACAGTGATAGGCGTCTAATATCTCCCAACAGCATCACCCCTGAATCAAACATTTAGGTCATGAGAATGAACGAAACGGTCGCAAACTCGAGAAACTATTGATTGTTAGACAAAATCTCCTTGTAAGTACCATGGGAAATGCATAGAAGTCAGTGTGAAGAACATAGGGAGTTAAAGAAAAAAAAAACCACGAAAACAAAACCGAGGCTGTTTTTGTTTTTGTCTGAAAGTGAATCCTAAGAAACCCTGAGGGTAAAAAATTAAGGGCACGTGGAGAGAGAAGGAAGCAAAGGAATAGTTCGCTCTGCTCACCCTCATTCCGTTTGGAAGTAAAAGGAAAACGAAAAGACCGCTAGGCTGGATAAAAGAAAACAATTGCAAATATATTTACTTGTTGCCACTAAGAAATGATTATTGACTCCTGGGTGGTCGACATCATGGACAGCACTGGCTAAGATGGCAGCGAGGACTTCAAGATCGGTAAAGACGGACTGAATTGAGCGGAGAACAAAAGAGATATGCGTCAATAGCCTGTTACAGGCGTTCATTTAGTAAAACGGAGCGAACCAGTTAGCAGCAAAGCGAAACGAGGGGGATTTAGGTCGAGTCGCGTCGCGTCGCGTCGCGTCACGTCCAGACCTAAGCCTCTCTCAGTTTTTAACTCCTCCGCTACTATCGCGCTTTATTTTACTAACTTAACGCCTGGAAGAGGATGATGCGTTAGCTGCCCACAGCATGAAAAATCCTGTACAAATTTGTTATCAAACGTCGCTTGTGGCTGCGGCCGACGGCTCGTTTTGTAAGCTGTTTTGCAAGCTGAATAAAGGGGGTAAGTTTCTAAAGAAACTGTGGTGCTGCGTCGGAGGGAGAGTATAACAGGTAATTAGGTGTTAACAACTGAGTTGAAAAGGCTGACGTTTTGAGCGTCGCTCTTCGCTCGAAACGTCAGCCTTTAAACTCTTTACGGTGGTAAACTTACGTTTTCAACTCAGTTGTTAACACTAAATTACCTGTTTTGCAAGCTGTTTTGCAATGCGTCTATATCCTGGCTATAAATTGATTTATTTATGAAAACATGTTCCCTTACTTCGAATGCTTGAGCTGATAGGAGAGTGTGTGACGTTTGTGTGACATCCGCTGCATGAGTGCAGTTATGGAAGGGGACATCTTTTAAATAATGATTCTACAAAGAAAAATAGAATTGGTACACACAATCACAATGCTATACAAAATTTAAAAATGTCAAATTGCTCCTAGCAAACTCCATCTACAACCATCTTTGTAAATTTTCGATTTGCTTTACATCCCCTTAAGCCCACCAAACTACTCTCCTTTTTAGTATATTTCAACTGGCGTTCTGTCATAAATACTGCCATCTGATTGGCTACGCTACTCACTACTTATTACGTGACAGATAGTGGGCGATGTTAGTCGTCTAACAGTGTGTGGTTGTTGACAAAATGAAAAAAAAAAATAAAAAAAATCAGCCTAAATTGTTGTTAAGTTTTGAACGACTCAAAGACTCACACTGAAACTACTAGATCAATCGAAACTTCGTGTTCAGAATCTAATTAACAATTGGTTTACACGCACTTCATACGTGCTTCATATCTCGATGAACGCACAGCTGACGCATGAACCAGTTGTTATATAACATTTTCAACCCGATGGAAAATTTTTTTCTCGAGGGATTTGTTTGCTGAGTCATGAGCGTTCACAATAGGAATATGAAGCAGGCTCGCGCAATTGAATTTGATTACACAAATTTACTAACTATGTTATAATTAACAATGATGTCAATCCAATTAAAATAATTTTTTCCGATTTCAAACTATATACGTGACGCAGTGGCTAGTGCGGTAACCGCGGGAGCGAGCGGTCTGGGTTCAAGCCTTGACTAGGTCAAAGAACTGTGTTCTTGCGCAGGACACTGTGCTCCTGCGGTCCCTCTCTTTTTAGGGGTACACCTCTTACAGTGCCTCTATCCACTTTAGTGTATACACGGGGACACAAAAAAATTGCCAGGGGAATTTTACGAATTGCTACTGTTGTCTAGAATTTCGTTAATGAGGGGTAGCACTGTTTCTAGTTTTGTAACCAAAGTAAGCATCAGTAGTAATGACTTATAGGCTTGCAAAACTATGCTATCTTCACGCTTGTCTTACCTCGACTGACGACATATAGTTAATAAACGTAGTGGGTTTTATCTTGAATATTTTTAATAAATCTCTGGCCTGCAAAGAATCAAAGTTTAAAGTCAGCAAGTGTTTTAAGATATTTAGACTTTGACGACAACACAATTGCAAAATACTTCATCTTCTCTTTATCAGTCTTATTCTACCTATATTTACATATGCTGTAGAAGTATGGGGCTGCGCGTATTATCATAAGTATCTGAGTCGCATAGACAGGCTGTTCAAGAGAGCTTTTAAGCTTGGCTACTGTAAAGAGCTTTTTTCGATTGAAAATATTATTATTCTAAAAGATAAGAAGTTGTGGGCCAAGATCACCGACAGCGATTTTCCAACAGCTTTAGATGACCTTTTGCCACCAGAGCGAACAATGGATACGCTACGTAAGAGGCGCCATAATTATATTCTCCCGCTTGTCAGAACTGAACGTTTCAAAAGGACCTTTATTAATAGATGTTTGTTCTCTTATTAGTTATTCAGTTAGTAATTTAGTTAGTTTATTAGTTTTATACTTGCTGATTTCATATCATTGTAACTAAACACGTTTGTTGTTTAGAGTGCTTAATAAAGACTTATTATTATTATTATTATTATTATTAAAGACTTATTATTACTCCCCAGGTCAGGGCCCGGCCCATTTGAAAGTTATCAGTGGACAAACCGATTTTTTTCTGACGCCAGTTAGAAATCAGTTTTTTAACACTCGAAGCCGCGCGTTTCGAGCCAGTGAGAGGTCTGTGTGGGTTTCGAACCCTTGCGGACCTCTCGCAAGTTCCTCACGCACACTCACATTGTTCGCAGGCTCAAAACGCGAAAGCTTCGCCGCTCGTGTCACAGAGTCACTGTGAGCCTGCAGTGCCTGCAGACTGGATTTGCGATTGGTTTTACTTCAGCATCTGGCTCAGAGAGGATGACACGAGATTTCGAGACAAATCACGAAGTGCAGTAGAGGAAAAACAATACAACCCTGGATTACTTTCGACATTCAATTAAAGAATACTCACACAAAACAATAACAACTACAACAACAGCAACAACAGCAACAACAGCGACAACAACAACAACAACAACAACAACAACAGCTACCGCAACAACATCAACAAACACCAACCTGCAGGATTGTGTACGTAACAGCAAGCAAAGGATGCCCCTGTGTTAGGTCATGTAATTTGAACACATCAAATGTCCATTTGTTGATTTCTTCTAAGACCTTATGAAAAAAAAACATTACACTGACTGTAAATTTTGCATCTCACACTTTTTTTAAAGAGACCATACGCCTTTAGTCACCTCGTTTTTCACGCCATCAGCACAAGATGAGTTAGAAATGAAACACTATTCAACCATGAAAAATTAATTTCATTCACGGTTTAATCATCAGAACTACAGAATGAACGGAAACGAAACGAAATGCACCTCACAAAGTATCACCGATACAAATTAATTCAGGATTATTGTACAAAAGCTCACCTTCGCTAATTCGCCCTCATTGGCCACCTCCACTCCAAATCTACAAGACAAAGATTTAATGGGAAGCAATCAATTTGATCAACCAGTAATCAGCAGTCGGTCGGTCGGTCGGTCGGTCGGTCGGTCGGTCGGTCGGTCGGTCGGTCGGTCGGTAAGTCTATTAGCCGGTCGGGTGGTCACTTTGTAAGTTAAGTGACTCAACTGCCAGCTATTCAGCCACCAGTCAGTCAGTCAGACACTCCGTAAGTCAGCTAATCAATCAGTCAGTCATTCTCACAATCCATATGTCACTTAGTCAATCATTCAGTCAGTCTGACAATCCATAAGTACCTTAGTCAATCAGTCTGACAATCCATAAGTACCTTAGTCAATCAGTCTGACAGTCCGTAAGTCCCTTAGTCAAACAGTCAGTCAGTCTGACAGTCCGTGAGTCACTTGGTCAATCAGTAAATCAGTCAGTCAGTCTGACAGTCCGTAAGTCCCTTAGTCAATCAGTCAGTCAGTCTGACAGTCCGTAAGTCACTTAGTCAAACAGTCAGTCAGTCTGACAGTCCGTGAGTCACTTACTCAATCAGTAAATCAGTCAGTCAGTCTGACCGTTCGTAAGTCACTTGGTCAATCAGTCAGTCAGTCTGACAGTCCGTGAGTCACTTACTCAATCAGTCAGTCAGTCTGACGGTCCGTAAGTCACTTGGTCAATCAGTCAGTCAGTCTGACAGTCCGTGAGTCACTTACTCAATCAGTCAATCAGTCAGTCAGTCTGACGGTCCGTAAGTCACTCAGTCAATCAGTCTGACAGTCCGTAAGTCAGTTAATTAGTCAATAATAGAGACGTAAAGGAAAACTAAAGTAATTAAGGATTACTTTCGACACAACTGAAAATTTCTCCACAATCTGCGCTGTCTCTATATCAGCGTTTCACTCAAGAGGATTTCTCTACCAGTCTACTTCCCACTTAAGCATTTACCAGTACATACCTGGGTACAGAGCCACTAAAGCTGTGTAGTCTTGTAAGTTTTCGAACGCCGTTTACCATGGAACGCGACCTTGCTCGAATCCCTTCTCTTTTTGATTTTGTACCAGGCAGGGCATCCACTTCTAACTGCTTATCTACAAATAAATGGCAGAAGGAAAGAGATAAGTAAGAACTTTTCAAGAAGCATTTGACTAAGAAAGAGCTATACAAACTTGACGAAACCACCCACGCATTCTACAGGTCTTGCGAACATTGAGCGCAACATAATCGGCAAGGTTTTGTAAATAAAACAAACTACCGTACATTACAACTTGAAATCTTTTAAGCATATGGGCAGACAATGGGGTGGGTAAGTGGGAAAAGGTATTTATTTAATGCCATTAAATACCTTTCCCCACTTATCCATGTGGGAAAAATGCCACAAAAACAACTTCCTCTCAAAGCGGTGGCCCCATTCCGTCAACGGAAAAAAACTCCATATGCCACTCATGTTACCTGTAAATGTGTTATAGACCCAGGCCGACACCTGGTTTCCAGACTGGTTGCTTTCGGAAAAGTCTTTCAATTCTCTATTTAACAATCTCTTAAACTTATTCGACGCCATTTCACTGACGGACGTGTGTGTTTGAAGTGTTTCCAGTTGATACAGCACCCAATCCAGCTCGTCCAGGGTATTATTAGCCAACTGAAAGAAAAGCAAAAAAGTTTCAGATGATTTAGTTACGGGCGTCGAAGTTCACGCATGCCCAGTGACAGTGTGTGGGTTGAGTTTGAGGAAGTAAAGCAAAATAAGTTTCAGTTGTTATGGTTACGTGCGTCGAAATGCACTTGGGAAGTTTCGAGAGCACGCCAGAAGCTAGAGTTGCTCTCGGCTCTTCAAACTTTCCGCGTGCTTCATATCTCGATGAACGCACGCTGACGTATGAACCAATTGTTAATGGTTAACTGACCATACGTTCACACCGAACAACAAGAGCTGACAACAATGCAGCGTCATGCTCGTGCCCAGTCTCGCGTTCGTGTAATTGCAATTGACGTAAAATGTTACAACATCATACTGCCACAACATGAAACTCTTCCGTGCGTTTTGGTTTCTGCCGCCATTTTGAATGTGTTTTATTAAACACATTTGTTTAACTGCCTCGCGGAGTAGTTTTGTTAAACACGGTTTTAGACGTGTTTTGTTAAACGCGCCCGCTGTGTGAACGGCCAGTCTTATTATCAAAACAAATTTTAAACATGTTTAAGCTTTGGTGTGAACGGGTATTAGTTTAATATTCAATTTTCATTAATACTTAAACTCCCAGGAATAATTAACATGAAACTTCTCCCTATAATATCCAAACATTAACCAGTAAACATGTAACGAGAATACTTAAAATTATCAGGTAGAAGTTGTTTCCTTGATCTAACATCAAATTCTTGTAACTAATTAACAAAGAAATGTGTAGCAGCTAGAGGGGAGAATTAATAATCATATATTGGGAGATAGAAGGATTACCTTTTGATAGCCATCATCTCTTGGTAAGTGAAGAGAACCTTGAGAGAGAAAACGCAATTAAACTTTGGTTAGAGAACAAAACATTGCCGCAAATGCCAGATATAAACAAAACTATCGGGATAGTTTTAAAGAATTAAATTCTTAACCGTTTGTGCAGTATTGTGCCAAAGTAATGCAAACGAAAGCGCGAATTTTGTGTTTTGCACTCGTGAAGTTACATTGAAAGTTCGTGCGAAGACCCGCACCTTCCATTTGCGTCATTTGCCGAGAACGTAATATGCTAGATTTGTTTTCGCTACCAAACATGAGAAGCATCTTTATACTGACTTTTGCTCGAAAGTTCGCTTTAAAAAGACAAAAGGAATTCTCCGCGACATGCTCGGTCTACTTGTCATATCCTGAAGACAAAATGTTTCAGACGCTCTCGTGAAACGTATCCCTATCAGCCAGCTGGCTGTCTTTTCACCGCCACTCTACATATTAGATGAACACCCAGCGACTGATTGATTACCTGAAGACATTCCTGAGCCATTGAGCACATCTTGGGCTAAGTTGTTGTTTCGTAAAATGTGTGATCCTACAGACCCTCTCCTCCTTAAATCAAGAATAAAATTAGACATGGTTTGATGCTACTCTGGTTTGCAGATTTAATGAATGTAACCGAAGAAGTTACAATTCATAGACCCAACGTTTCGACACTCCTGTCTAGTGCCTTCATCAGGGGTGATCTAAACGCTGCAAAAAGAGGTCCTTTTATATGATCACTATAATTAGCAGCCTTTTTTCTTACACGAGGTGTAAATAGGCGTCAGGAAGCAAACCGCCATCGTCACGATTTAAAGGAGCGTGGGCGGAGTTAGTATGCCACGCCTCCAAACAAAGGCGCTGGTGGTAACGCCGATTAGTGGTGATAATTTTAGAATTATCCCACCCAATTGTATGGTTAGTTAGGCACGTGTGCTCCGATAAAGCTGAATTTTCCTTTTGCAAAGGAAAACCGCTTTTTGGTGCTCTTTTAACCGTGTACCAAACTGACGTTTGGTCTGTCCGATGTATTCGTTGTCACAGTCATTGCAAGGATTAGAATAAATGACGTCGGTTCGTTGTTCTTATGTGACAGGATCCGTAGGTTTGGCGAAAATATGCTCCCAAGTCTGAAAAGGTTTTTGAGCAACTTTAAAGTTGTGGCTATTCAAAATTCTCTTAATGGGTTCCGTAACACCCTGTATGTAAGGAATAACAGCAAAACCAGTCGCTGGTTCCCTTTCATCAAGAGCGTTACTATTTGTAACTGGTTTTTGGCAGTTACGGAAAAAGTTTTTGTATAGCGTTCTTTAACGTTGTGGCTATTCAAAATTCTCTTGATGGGTTCCGTAACACCCTGTATGTAAGGAATAACAGCAAAACCAGTCGCTGGTTCCCTTTCATCAAGAGCGTTACTATTTGTAACTGGTTTTTGGTAGTTACGGAGAAAAGTTTTTGTATAGCTTGCTTTAAATCATGACGATGGCGGTTTGCTTCCTGACGCCTGTTTACACCTCGTCTAAAAAAAGGCCGCTAATTAATGATCATATAAAAGGACCTCTTGTTGCAGCGTTTAGATCACCCCTGATGAAGGCACTAGACAGGAGTGTCGAAACGTCGGGTCTATGAATTATAACTTCTTCGATTACATTCATTAAATCTGCAAACCAGAGTAGCATTAAACTATGTCTGATCGTCCACCTGGTTGCCGTGTGAACTTTAATAGAAGAATAAAATTGATATTATTTTGAACCAATTATTAATAGGACAGCATAAGCAAAAATTCAAATAGAATAGTCATTATAATACAAATTAAATTTTTGGTAGAGTACGGTCACACTAATCTTGTCAAAGAAAATTTTTTGTTGTAAAATTGTTTTCAGTGCTAACACTGTTTCCAGGATAATTCAAACAAACTTAAGCATACTTCCATTTGTGTCGAAAGTAAACTTCCGTGTTTCTTTAGTTCGCTCTGCGTTTGAGCCAGAAACTAGCGCCATCCTCTCAACCAATCAGACGCGGATGACCAATCGTGATGAGTCATCCGCCTCTTCCCGCGCTTTTTGCAGTTTCCTAGTGTTACTCAGAATTCTCATTGGCTAATGATAATGTGAATCAACCTTTTGATTGGCCGTTTTGATTACTTTGGTTTTGCTTTTTAGCACTCAATTGAAAACTGCGCCATGGGGAGCAAACAACGAGAGGAAATAATTACTTGCGTACCATTCGATTTACAAACAAACGCAAACAAAAGTGACAAAGAATTTAGAGGGAATTCATTGCTCATTTCTAGTTATCTGATTGGCCAGCTTTCTGTAAGTTACCCCCTACAGAGAAGTTGCCCTGTCACAGTGGTACATGTATATAGTAGACAAAGCTACGAGTCCTGCTGGAGTGTTACAAAACTTACTTTTCTTTTTTAGCATTGGTCAGTGACATGAAATTGTTTCTGACATTTCGCAAACTTGAGAGAATCTACAGAGAAATGGACACAAAGATAGCAAAAAAATGTAAATAACATGTAACTAGCTTGTAAATATTCAATGTAATAAAAATAACGTTGTTACAATAATTCCTTCATGACAAAGGCATACAATTTTGAGCCAAGATCAATATTGTTCCAATATAGACATTCACCAAAACAAATTTTGTCATGACTGAGATAAACAATTTTTCACCCTCTGAGAGTTTTCCTGCTTATCTTTTCCTTCCCTTGGCCCAACCTTGCAGCAAGATGACGATGCCACTAGAAGTGCACCTTTGCAGCACCTGCACCAGAGCCCCTTAACCCTTTAACTCTCAGATCGAATTTGTCATTCTCCTTACTATCAACCATACAATTCTTATAATGTTAATTCAGAGAATTTAGTATTGGATCAACTAATTATCCCCAAATTGATATTTTTCTTTATTCTCATCACTTATCTGGTTGATATTGTAATGATATTGTAAGGAGAAATTCTGTCTTGGTCACTCATAAGAGTGAAAGGGTTAAGAATAGACATTAGGAGATTCTGTCCAACAGTTACTGGATGCTACAATTGAAATGATAGTCCTATATCTAAATGGGAGAAGCCCACTAAAAAAACTGTTTAAAAGAGCATTCTTTGTTTTACTTTTCTCAGTATTAATTCATGTCTTCCTTTGACCATGGACTATTGTTTAAAGTGTGATTCCTCTTCCCTCTCTTATAATTGTATTGCTTTTGGTTTTCTGTATGAAAAAATGTAGTTTGAACTTAAAGGCATTTAATTATACCCTTCTCCATTTTCTTTCTCGTTTTGTAATTATTCAAAATGCTGTACTAGTTGAAATGGAGGAAATCAAAAATACAAAAAAGTTTGACTCCAACCCTTTGACCAGTAAGAGTGACCAGAATCTAATTTCTCCTTACAATATCACCTGTGAATCACACAGTAGGGACAGTATGGAGAATATGCATACTGATGTTAGGGTGAAACAGGTTGAATCCTGGATAAGGGTCAACCTTCATTCAAATAACTGCACCCAAAGATATGTTACAGATTTGAACAACAAAAGTACATCTAGGTGAGAAAAGAAATGAAACAGAACTTAGCCATTGCTATTAGCATTATTCCTTGAATAAGGGAAAAAAACTCTTACCTGTGCAAAAGGAGTAACTAGCTCTTCTACTCGAGTTCTAAAAAAAAAATGGAAAATGGTGCTGTTAAGTCCACAGTTAACAATAAAACAGTGAAACTTTTGTTTTACTCTGTAATTATTTAACGCTGAATTATCATGACCAGAATCTTCAAATTCCAATTGTTTTCTTTCTCTCATTAATTGTGAAAGAAAGCTTGATCAAATTCCATATACTGTTGATGATTAGAAGTTTTTTTTGAAAATCTCAAGAAAAGATTGAAAAATTTCCATTCATGCAGTTATAAAAATACCATGAGTTGCCATTAGTATAGGAAACAAAATTAATTATGAAAACAACACAAGTTGATTGAAGCCTACAGTGTTAGATTTTCTTGGGAAGTGCTGAACTTGGCAAAGCTAATTAAGAAATGGAGTCATATTAGTAAGTGTTAGTACAGCTTGGAAATTTTTTTGTAGGTCTTACATTTCAGTAATTCTAGTGAAATATATAAACGCACATATACAAATATTTGAGACACACAGGGAAGCCAAAAGTTCAAATGATGCAGATTTCTATTGAACATGGGCCTTTTCAATTCATTAATTGAAGTCAGCATAAAAGACAGGAATGTATTTGCCCCCTGCATGCAATCAACGTTTTTAAAATATCCAAACAGTAGCTCTCTACTATTACAAATGACATCAAAGCACACCATGTAGAGATGTCAATCAGCTGGTCGTATGGCCTACAATGGCCTTCATTCCATCTGCTCACATGCATTAGCCAGAAAACTTGGATCAAGTTTGCCAAGTTAGGGCTAATCTGTGTGACATTACATATACAGTACCAGTAACTGAAAACAACTAAGAAAGTTTTCATGGTTTGACTCCTTCACTTTGCTTTTCTCCTCCTCAGGCAAATTTCTTCCTAAGAGTTCTCTATTTTGATGTGAGGGGACTTACTAAAAACCATCTGTTAAACAAAACAGGTTTGTCATTTTACATAATTTTGTATGTAGATTTTTCACAAAAAGTTTGAATGTGGACTCCCAGCTTTCCTGGGTCACACCCAAACAGACATGTATCAAAATAATTCAGTGTTCTCCCTTAGTTTAAGCATGGCAGGTAAAATAAATTTTCACACCGGTAAAGCAATCCTTTACATGTTGAATTTTCAAGAATTCCATGCAATTTTAGACGGTAATAAGAGGTACAATAGGTGGAACAGGCAGTAAATGTTACCGGTTACTGCCTGAAAAGGAGAACACTGTAATTTGAGTTGATAATATAAATTGGCCACCATGAAGACTTTCTAAGCTGATGTTTCAAGTAATAGGGTTTCCTCATTCATAGCACCACAGTTTCTTTAGAAACTTATCTCCTTCATACAAGTATCAAATATTGGTTTTTAAGATTAGAAGTGGTCACAAGCAGTTCACTAACCCTTCGCTGAAGGAGTGATGCCTTGACGTTACACATTTGGATGCTAGCTCAAACTCGCTGTCAGATTTATAAAGGAAGGACCCTCTCCGTGTGGGAACTGGGAGTGTTAGTCTGTCTCCATCAGATCTCTCAACTGAGTCTTCACCTTGGGAAGAATATTTTGTCCGTTCACGCTTCCTTGGAAAGCTGCAGCATAAAAAAATGTGATATGAATTCTCAAGCTCTCAAAGTCAATTGCTTCCAACACAGAATGTGACATCAAACAATAACAACAAGGAAATTAACATAACAATGAGGCTTAATCCAGGAAAGGGCACTTCTTCATTTGACTTATCAGATTTCCACAGACCTAAATTTTTCAATTCTCTAAATATAGAAATCCAAAATATTGGCTTTCTTTTCCTGTTAAGTCAACAAATGTTGCAAACCTATTCCTAAGTTGACTCCTTGTTTTTTGTTTTTTGTTTTCAACTTTTCTTGAGCTGTTTATCTATAGGATTGTTTGAGTTCCTAATAATGTTGTTGTTATTGTTTTCTTTGTGTGTGTATGCCTTAAATTTTTGTACCTAAATTATGCCATATAACTTATATTGCACTTTGTATATAAGCCATTAACCTTTTGGTTTCTCTACAAGTTTTCTCAACACAATTTTTAGTTATATTATATTCAGTTTTATGAACTTCCTTTATTTTTACTGATGTGTTATAATTACAAAATGGAAAAATAATCAAATAAACAACAAAATAAAAAAAATAATGATCAAATTTAACTTCTCCCATGATGTTGCTCTAGAATCTCACATTTAGGTTTGGAGAATAAAGAAAACGATCCCTAAATAGTAAAGCTATTGATTGTCAAACAAATTACTTTTGTAAGTATCATAGAAAATGTATTGAGAACAGTATACTGATCAATGTCATGGCATAAAGGGTAACAAAGTAATGTTTTAGACTGGAAGAGTGAATGCATCCAAAGCTTTGAATGTTGGATGGTGCAGTTTTGGTGTTACTATAAATGAATTATCACACAACCAAACTGATATATTATTTCACTAAGAAATACCTTTGTGACCAAATTTGATGGCAACATACAATCTTATAGTTAGTGAAGAAAGATAACAAACACACATGTATTATTTCCCTATAACTGGAGGATAAAGGAAAGGCTGGCAATATATCTGTAAATGGCTGCTTAATTTCAGGCTGTGCAAGTCCTTTAAATTACACTGGTACATTGTTGCAGTAAAAGTCAAGATGCTTTCTTATTCATGTTGGTAATTATATGGCCTAGTAGAGTTAAGCATTCAGTAGAGAAAAAGATCACAATCCCAATGCAAGCTATAATCTTCAACTAAATTGAGATTAACTAAAAGGACATCCATGCTGATGAGTTTGCAAGTAGAGGGAAATAATAAGCAGCCATGTTATTAGGAAAAATAAGTTGTTTTGCTAGATTTCATGCTATAGAGGTCAACTACTGAAGATATATAAAATTTCCTATCAGTTCCATGTGTTGCTGGTAAAGTATTCTACTCAATGCTGAAAAATGGCTGGATTTCTTCCATGGTATTTTGGTAACAGTATATACATATACATATAACTTTTTATCAACAATTATGGTTACTGTACAAATAAAATGAGGTGAAAGAAGCCCACTAAAGATGGGGAACTAGCCAGCAGTTTTGGCCAGCTATATTATATTCCAATGGAAAACTCTAAAGTAAATAATGTAAACTCTTCCTGAAAAAAGAGCATTTCTTTAAAGTAACAACCACTTGAAAGTAGTGGGATAAACATTTATTTCCCGGTTTATGACAACCGCAGACACTTGTATAAAACTTCCTACTTCCCATGGTGTATTTTTGTTTCATTTTACAAGGAGAGGAAAAAAAAGAACACCTTAATAAGATACCCATTAAAGTTCATCCACAGTACGTGCAGATGGACCAAAGAGCAGAAAACATTTTTGTATTTCCCTTGAAAGATGGGGGTGTACTGATGAGTGAATCAATCATTGCAAAAAAAAAAAAAAAAAAAACCTGAAAAATTTGGGTGTAATTTTTTAAATTGAAATTTCTGATTTCAATTATCAAAGAGGCTGCATTAAAATTCTTTCCAGCCAAAATACTACCAATAGTAAATAAAATATTAAAAAATCGAGAATGGTCTTGTCTTTTATGTATCAATCAGATTTCTCTGCAATGCTGAATAGAATTGACAGCAAACCACAAGGAATTTCAATTTATCTTAAATAAAATAAAGTATCTGGAGTAAATCATTCAAATGCGACAGATGTGTCATGTAGTCTGTCCTCTAGGTAAACATTATATGTACGTTACATTTAAAAGACCAATTATCGCCTAAACTTCCCACCAAAAGGTTAACTTCCTCAGTGTGGATTACTTCCATATACTGTATGAGATAGTCCAGTCTACAGAGCACTGAATTTAAAAGCATCTCTCCATCAGACTAGGTTGAAAAAGCAACCTGTGAGTCATAGCATGATAAATAATTACATTTATGCCAAGATATTTCCATACTCACTTTATATTGTAATCTGTGTTAATCCTTATCACTCCTTGACCCTTCTGGTTTATTCCTACCAAAGGTTTTTTTTCATCTGACCTAGCTTTATTTTACGCTCTCCTTAACAAAAAGTGTGCCGGATACACACTGTGATGAAGTTGGCTAAGTTACATTCATTTCATGA
Source organism: Pocillopora verrucosa (assembly GCF_036669915.1). Classification (NCBI taxonomy): domain Eukaryota; kingdom Metazoa; phylum Cnidaria; class Anthozoa; order Scleractinia; family Pocilloporidae; genus Pocillopora; species Pocillopora verrucosa. The sequence goes on along the minus strand of NC_089323.1, from coordinate 14,896,379 downwards.
GAATTACATTCATGGCTACTGTAATATGAAAAACATCTCCTACACTGCACATTCTATTTACACTTTCCGTCTAAAGATTTAAACATCATCGCTCTGCACTGTCTGCCATAAAAACCATCATAGTTTTAGCTCTAAAAACTTTTTGTCATTGAACAATCCTGTGTAGATTTTTGTTTCTCAATCTCCTAATCAACTTCAAACCGGAAAATGTAATGATAATGTAAGAGTGAATTCATTTATAAAAATCTATTTTGAAAAGATATACAGAGCCTTTAAGGGTTAAAAATATTCTACACAGTGCTTTAAGAAAAAAAAATTAAAAAAGCACTTGTCTATGTTATCTTTCCAATCATATTTGTGATTTTATGCCCTGCTAAAATCAGTGAAAATAAATTCCCTTTTGGTAAAAGGCTGAAATTTGCTTCATGCATATGGCCTACTTTTACAAAAATTTTTACAATTTAAATTTTATCTGACTATGTTAAGCAAGCCTAGTAATATACACTGTTAATATAACCCCTCTTCTGGTGCCTTGTCTTTACAAATCAATCAAAAGCAGTTTTATCAACTCTGTTGTTTCTGCTTGAGAAAACCCAAGGTTAAGAGAAGTCACAAAAACAGGAAGAAGAACAAAAAATCTATTGCATTCATCAGTTGACAGTTAGAAGTGCAATTACAATGTTTTCTGTAGGTGTATTATTAACACATAAAGATTTCTTCGGGTTGATTGTACATAAATTATCAAAAACTCACCAATCAACTTGAATCAAAACCTACCCCAACAGTTCAAAAGGAGATATTCAATGGAAAAGGTGTGAAACATAGTTGTATACCACAAGATCAGTGAGTTTAGGTGCTGATTTAAGAAATTAAAAAAAAATTTCATGTGAAGTATCTGAAAAAATGATTAGTCTTCACTTGAATTTATCTTAGTCTCTACTAGCTACTGTTACAATATTTGCTGTCTCATCTGACCATACACCAATGAAAAAAAAATTTTCCAGAAGTGTATGAATATGACTTACTTTAAGTGTGATTTATGACAAAATTATTGAAAAATTCTCAAAGGATTACAACATATGTTCATTCTCAACAGTAAGGAATGGAAGATACCTTGAATCCACTTCTACAACATGTGATAAATTAGCTCACACTGTGGGCAAAGACTAATAAACAAGTGCAAGTGTTTTCATTCATATAACTGCCATGCTGATTTTAAAACTTGATTTCTAAAACTCTAAAGACCGAGAAAAAGATATTTGAAATACAAATGGAGAGTTATATTTAGTGCACAACATGAAAACATGTAGTTAATGTATGTTATTTCTGAGCAAAATGACTGGCATTGTCAAAACATTCCAAAAATTCTCAATCTTCCATTTGAAATAGCATTCATGTTTGAGTGTTAAATTTCAGACAATAAGGATAGAGCTCTGGAGAATCTGTCAATAACACTGTGAATGTTCATTTACAGCAAGTGAAGTACTAGAAATTGTGTAGTGTGCCAAATCAAATTAGATTAAAAATATGAAATACAGTAGAACACATGCACATTTACCTCAGACAGAGAACTTTTCATTAGTAGCAAGCTAGGCACTGGCAAACATAAATGTCTTGCTAAAATGCAAATGATCTCAGCAAAAGACAACAGAAACCTTTACCGTACTGTTGTGTTTAACATATGTCACTGTGTTCATTGAGGTGAATCATTTGAAGATCATAAGACAGGCTGCTTACACTATGTGAAAATATAGCAAAATAATCCTGACAGATGTACAATTTTGAACAAAGGAGGCATCTTTTTACCTCCATGTAGATACAGATGACTCAAGGTTTTATATAGTTTACATAATTATGTAGATGTTGGGCATTTGTAACATGAAAAGTCCATGTTGGCTATATTTCACACAAGACATTGAAAAATGAAATATAGTACACTGAATTTCCCAGCATAATATTCTATTTACTAGTACTAGTACATTTTTATCTTGATTTCAGGCTAGATATCTAACTTCATATCAAAAGGTAAAAGCCATTACCATAAACTCAGAACACATCCAATTTAACTGTTATAATTACACATCAACCTATTTCTCAAGAAACGTTCTTCCTCAAAATACTTTGATTTCATGATAAAAATAACAATATTGTGATACATCTTTTTTAGGAAATCCTTCCAGCTTTTTAAACTTGTATCAATCAAATGACAGCAACATAATTTTCACTCAACTGTCAGCCATGTTTTGTAAGGAATAACAATCTAAACACACGCCATTCGTTGAGGATTTGAGCAGATTTCTGTGAGTTAGCTAGACTGTTTCTGGGCTAACAAGCACTTGTTACAGAAAAAATACCATCTCTAAATGCAGAATAATCACATAGCAGGGGAACAGAAGCAAGAAAGCAGATTAAAACTCATAAATACCATGTTGAGGATTGTTTCTTTGAACCAACAGCTCCCATCTTTCTGTTTTCTATTAGCATTTGACCAGGTGTTTAAGACCATTTCCGTGCCCATTTTCGGTTTTTTGAAAATTTCCATTGAACATTTTGCTTTAAAAATGCCCAGTTACAGTCCTAGAAAGGATGAAGTCGAGGAAAACCCTGTAAAACTCATTCTGCATCAATTTTTTTGCTTGAATATTTTGCTTTGAAGATAATATATTGAGTAGAAACTACAGACCAATCCATATATGGTAATGCCCCATTGTTTTAAATAATGCCAGCTGTGTTTGAAGTCCAAACGCAGAGTCTTGCATAAATTAACCAAAATTATTATTATTATTATTACAATGTCAAAAATATTTCACAGGTCAGTTTTTGTCTAGAAGCTACCAAATTCATGAACAATATTTTCACTAACCAATAAAAAATTCTAACAATATTAAAATTAATCCATCAATGGCTGATAAAAAAGAGTGTATTGAAAAATAAATCTTAACCCATCTACTTGCTTTTTCATGCTGGTAATATTCAACAAGCAAAATTTAAAATTTCCAATAAAATTTTGAAGACAGAGAGATGAGTGGTTACTTGAAATTTATTTGCCTCTGTCGGTTTACAACTGCTGAGAAACAATCAATCAACATGTAACATAAAGAAACGCAACCACTATCACATGTATTATTAATAACTTCAAGTGTCATAGCAACTTGGGAGTTTTGACTGGAATTTTGAAAGTGTTTTTTGTTCTTTTTTCAATGATCTGGGCCAAGGACATTTTTTTATTCAATGCATGGATTTCTACATTGCAGCTTAGACAGGCAAGAGTAATTATTTTAAGTTAACACACATCTAAAACCATGATTACACCAAAGAGACTATTTAAGATCTCATGATGTTGATTGCAAAGGGAGTATGTAAATTTTACCTCTGAAAAGAATGAATTGTTTACATTCAACAGAGTGCAAATTACTGAAAAACATTCAAGAGACTTTAAGCCTTAGAGTTATCAATGGGTCAGCCAATTAAGAACTGGTAAATACTACAGCAAAAAAAAAAGAAAACATGCCCTTGTTCTGTTGAAGTGGTGTAATGTTCTGATTTGCTGCCTTATCTAGAGATACATGTGTTCTTAGTTCAAATCCAATTAATCTTGTTCCAGTTGAAAAACAAGCTGACAATATTTCTACAGTTGCCTGTAAAAAGCTCCATCAATTAACAAATGGAACATTCATAAAGATGAGTCTAATCATTGCTCCTCTTGTTTTGAGAGTAGTTTTGGATCCCCTGGGACTTAAATTAAAATAACAAAAGGTACCAAATTACTTTTAATCTCATGTACAAAAAAGCACTTTCTTTGCTTGTTCTGATCAAGACAAACCATGCGTAAAACAAAGCAAATCAAAACAAACTGCAAAAAAATTCACATTCCCTTTGCAGCAGACAATCAGAAGCTTAATTCTGATGAAATTAAAAAAAAACACATTCAAATTGGAAAATGATTACAAAGTCATTTTGACCCAAATTGTTATGTAATCAAGAGCCTATTTAACATTATCAACAAGTAGTTTCCTATGAATGAACACAACACCATTTCAACTAGAAATAAGTTGGCAAATATAATTAAGTTGGAGTAAGACTCTCTAAATTCACATGTCATATCTTTCAATTACCAGCAAAATCCAAAGCCCAAACATATACATGTGCATTGGAGTTAATTCATATAGATTCATGTTGGATTACATAACTTCAAAGAACCTTTAGATGAGCTCTCGATACATATCAAATGAATAAAACAGTATTGCAGTGTTAGCAGACCTTGCAAAAAAAATTAAGAGGTCATTAAAACAGTTGATTTTTCCCACATTTCTGCACGATCTGTGTAGAAATTGCACTAAAAAGAAACATCTCAACATAGGAATGTATTTTGAATCAGTTAAATGCAAACAAAGATTGTTATATAAACATTGCACTCTAACAAAATTAAATAATCACTCTTTATGCCTTTAGAACTGGATTAGACAAAATGGAATCTGCCCTTCACAAAATCTGCTTTGTTTAACATGAGGTGAGAAGAGGTCAAAACTTAACCCTTTAACTCCCATGAGTGACCAAGACAAAATTTCTCCTTACATTATCAATACATTATCAACCAGACAAGTGATGAGAATAAAGAAAACTATCAATTTGGGGATAATTAGTTGATCCAATACTAAATTCTCGTAACTAACATCATGAGAGTTGTTACTATAGTTCACAGTAGGGAGAATTACAAATTTGGTCTGGGAGTTGAAGGATTAAGAAGTAGGTCCAAACTTCATCCTGTGCTTGTGAAAACAAACGAGAGCCAATTTTTGGCAAATTACCGGAATTACTTTTTCACCAAAGCTGGGATTAACAAAAAGTCTGTGGGACAAACACAAAGCCAGAAATAGAATCATTTAAGTTGCTGTTGTTGTTTTTTTTGTTCAGACAAATGAAATAAAAAAGACAGCTTCCTGTTTTCTTAAAGACTGACTACTCTTAACCCTTTAACTCCCAGAAGAGATTAACATGTAACTTCTCACTATAATATCAATATATTATCTTGCAAGCAGGTAATGAGAATATCTTAACTCCTATACGCCTTCCCTTGCACCAGCAAGGTACTTTATGCACAATTTATATCAAGCTCTCTTCCTCATTCACCAGGGCATACCATACCCTGAACTTCAGCCACATTCCCAGGAGAAGGCTTGTGCCAGCATAAAGTAACATAAAATTCACCCCTGACATTTCCTAAACTGTGATAAGCCCACCTCTTAGGGTATGGCTTATAAACTGAAATCACTGTGACTGCAATATCACTTGGGATCTCCAATCTAGTGTACAAAGTTAGCCAGATCTTTTACTGTTCAAATTAACCCTCAAGATCTGATAAGCAATTCTCCCTTTTGGCTGTGAAAGGTTTGGTTGTGAAAATGTTGAGGAGAATCTCTAGGCATTTGAGGATAACACACTCCAGCTAATGAAGTTGCCTATTTTTGTTACCTTTTTTGTGTATAGTATATTCAAATTGGAAGGAAAAGTAACAAGATGATCACTCCTGAGAGACAGAACATGAACAATGCACCAAAAACTATGCGTGAGGTAACTTTTTTTTCAAGTACCTCAAGTAAATCCCACCCCAAGATTGCTTTGATTTGTTTTGTTTGATGTAGTAAATAAAAAATTCAAATTCTTTACTTCTGACAACCTGTCAGTCTTGCTTACTGTTTGCAAAATTCCTGTACTAAGCAGAAACATTAAAAGCGGATGGAAACAAATCCAAACCCTACTTGTTAATCAATTGAGAAATAACTGTTGTCGGTGGCATAACCTAATAGTTTAACATGACAATTCATTGGTACTAACTACATCTACCTTGAGCTAATTTAAAGCCTGCCTATGTCTATAGCTACAGTGCAATTTTTTCTGTTTACATGATAAACATGACTGTTGTGTCCCTCAGAAAAATGCACATTTTAAAACCAAATTTGTACCTTCCTAATCCTAAACCCTTAAAGACTTTGGAAATAATTTCACATAATCTGACCAAGGTTTAAAGAAATTTAATCCCCAGATACTCTTGGTATAATAGAAATTACAATTTCAAAACTTTCTCATTAACACACAACCTGATTTCCCTCCACTTGACAGCAGAGGAGGCAACAGCAGGATCTAGTATGCAGATATGTCAAATTAGAGTATTCTGACTCTCTTTTATTGTGCAAGACACATAATTGGCCTCGCAGGAAACTGCAGAATGTAAGAATGGCAAGATAGAAAAATACAGCAAAGATGAATTGAACTGTGATGTACAAATTACGGGAATTAGCTAGCATTGTTATAAACAAGGGCAATAATAATGTACAGGAAAAAAATCATGTGCTTCAGATTGGCTGAAAACAAATGCATTCTTGAGTAACATGAGAGCGAAGTTGTAACATGAGTGCAAATTACAAATAGCCTGTATATGCTTTCAAAATTTCCACTGTCTGGACTCTCAGTAATGTTTTTTCATGAATATGATTAACAAGTAATAACATGATTTCTCTTGCAATTTTGTGTAATAAGCACTAGTAAATTTTTCAAAGACTGCAAATTCCACTTACCCTACAGGCTCATGCAATTTTGCTGTCTTTGAAAAAATTTATTCCTGCTCATTAACACCAAATTGCACTTAAGATCTTATTACCTATACTAATTGACAATTATTCACCAAAGTGGAGGTGAATGGTGGTGGACATTTACTGAGCTGCGAGGTCAATATTCACCACTTTTAATGACACAGATTGTGAGGTGAATAACTGTTGTAGTCTATACTACACAGATACAAAAAAATTAGTTTATTTCTTTCGATATACCAAAACATGGTCTGAAATGAAACTGTTGACGCATGATTTTGTTTAAGTCGCTTCTCAGAGGTGAATAGTACTCTTCTATTCACTTCCAAACTAGCCAATCAGTGTGTGCAAAAAGCACTATTAACCTGTGTGGTATATATGAACACTGATTAACCCTTTGAATGCCAAAAGTGATCATCATATAATTTCCTATAAAGTCACAGTGTTTTCCAAAAGCACTAATGGGTTGTGTTTTCCTGGACTATTTATTTCTTAAGTGCCAGCAAGAGGGTATCTTAAAAGACAAAGAAGTAAAACACCTGTCTCGATCTGAAATAAATTTAAACCTTTGCTGTTGACCATGTTTTTTTAAGGTTGGCTACAACAGGATGGACATTTAAGTCCATCTCAGGGTTGTTATGTTTCATTCACACTTTGCATTCAAACATTGACCTTTTCACTCTGAAGATCTCATTAGTAACTCTCCTTACTTTCAGCCATACAATTTGCATGAAGTTAACCCTTTCACTCCCAAGATCTTATTAGCAATTCCCCTTACTGTCTACCATACAATTCGTATGATGTTAGTTCTAAGAATTTTGTGTTGCATCAACCAATACAGTGTTCTCAAGCATGACAGGTAAAATAAATTTTCAAAGCGATAAAGCAATACCTGTTGAGTTTTCAAGAATTCCAAGCAATTTTAAGTGGTAATAAGAGGTACTACTGGCAGTAAATGATACCGGTTACTGCCTGAAAAGGAGAACACTGCCAATAGTCCCCTAATTTATATTCTTCTTTATTCTCACTAACTGCTTGCTTGATAATGTATTGATACTCTAAGGAGAAATTCTGTCTTGGTCACTAATGTGGGATTTAAATGGTTAATCCAGGGAATTTGGTATTGGATTATCTAATAATCCCCTGGTTGATATTCTTCTTTATTCCCATCACTTGTCTGCTTGATAGTGTAGGGAGAAATTCTGTCTTGGTCACTTATAGTTTATCATGCTCCTTGGAGAGGTATTATGAGGGTAGATCTAGATTGCTTCACAAAAACACATCACAATGGCCTTTCCACAGCGGCATGAATTCCACTATATTTCCTAGAATGTTAATTCTGAGAATTTGATATTGGATCAAATGATCATCCTGTTGGTGATATCTTTCCTGAATTCTCATCACTAAGTTTGCTTGATACTGTATTGATTTTGGAAGGAGAAATTACATTTTGGTCATTCCTGACTACAACACTTCTTGGTCTCCTTGCATTTTTTACTGACAGGCTAAATATTCTCTTAAATCCTGCTCCATGTATTTAAAGATTAGCAGAAAAAAAGCCTACTCAATGGCAAATTAACATATTTTTTTGACAGCAAATTCAACTGAATTGTGTTCAAGAAAAAGATATGTTTTGATTACTGGTAACAATTCACCTTCGGACACCATAGCAAGCAAAATGCAGTGGCACAAAATTGTAGAGGCAGTATGTAATTATTACAGTATAATGCTCACTCAGGATTGCCTGCTTTGATCCCGTGAAAGAAAAACATTGCCTGAAGCGAACTAACATAGTTCATAATTTTTGGAAAAAGTCAGTGACTGCGACACAAAAAGCAGCAGAAGACAGTCAAAACAAAAGAAAGTATAAACAACTCTTGCGGTTTTATTGTGCTGAAAACAAAGAAATATGGCTTTCTTTCTCATCTCTCAAAATACAAAAATCATTCTTGCTTTATAATAAAGCAAAATATTTTCGCAACATAATAAATCCTTTCTTGAACAAGCTTGTTTGGTAGACATGGCTGGATATTAGCCTCATTTTATTTTTTTATTATTATAGAACTCAGCTTCATCTCAGTCCAGAAAAATGCAAACAAGGAACTCTGCCAACATCCAGCCATCTTGATCTCACACTTGGTCATTATAATGCATACATATAATCATACAATCACATACTTATTTTATAATATGCAGATCTCTTGCAAATAAATTTAAAATTCTAAGCTAAGGAATAAGTCATGAAAAAAGAATGCAACACCACCCATCTAGATTCCACAAACAATACTCCACAAGTATGGGAAAAAAGGAAAAATTAAGAATTCTGAACAAGATTTGAACCAGTGCTGTCTTGATCACTATCCAATGCTGAACTTTTAGAAAGCATTAGGCAGCTGCCTCATTTTCAAAGCAAACTGACGAACAAGTAAACAACACCTGGAGATTTTTCACAGAAAGCCAGCAACAGCTAGTGCTGTCAAAGCTAGTGCAAGCTCTTTTACTCATTAAATTACCACAGTTCTTTCTTCACCTGTCTTTTCATTCAAGACTTATTAAATAGCCAGTAAACACAGATACTGAAAAGGTTGCATGTACATATGTCACTGTAATAGCACCCAAACTGCATTGCAGGGACATTAAAACAAAATACTGCCTTTATTCTTTCTTAAAGAGTTCATCTTAGATCTCAAAAAAAAATTAACAGTTAAAAACCATTAGCTGTGCTCTAAGTTTAAGATTTCAGAATCAAAACTGATAGTTTTGACACACTGGGATGAGGAAAGTATCTGAAAAAACATATTTACAATCAAAATCTACTTCAGCTAATTAATATTTCACTAGCTAACACAGAGACCTTTTCATGTGCAAAAAGATAAAAAATCCTGTAAGCTTTTTTTTTTTGTGTTATTCATGAAAAGTTTTAAATGCAGAGCACAATGCTAGTTACAAGGAAATGATCTCTATTTTCCAAATACATATTTTAAATAATTTACAACAACTCAGAATAAATTTGCACATTTTTGTCACTTTTTTCAACTACAATATACTGATCACCTGGCAAACCACAATAACAAAAGTCTTGAAAATTTTTAAAATAAATAACAGAAAAAGATAACCCATTTCCTTTTTTTTCTGATATTAGACCTAATTATGATAACCAGACAGGATAAAATCATCTTGGAACATATATCAGGTGTAAAATTAATTACAAACAGGGTAATGACACTGGCAACTCGAACTAAAAGACTTAAGTTGTGTTTTGAACATTATCATATGAATATATCTTTTTTCACAAACTTACTCCTAATTTGTACTAAGAAAATTAAGTCATACATTTGTAAGCTGTTCGTTCGTTAGAATTTTTCACTAAATTTTGATCGGCTATTAATTTTTCACCGGACATTATCCGGTTTAAAAACGTTCATTATTTCTATACGCATGCATGCTTTAATGTTGCCCAAATTTAAAGCTCAGCCACTGTAATTACCCAAGAACTCGAAATAGCCATTTTTAGATTAATTATAAGAATACTGGGCTCGCGTAAAGCAAGATGGGAAGAAAATGACGCCATTTGCAGGGTTCACATTATCAAAATTACTTCAAACAACAACCGGCATTGATACTCGTCCTGAAGCGAAATCACTATGTTTTGACTACAGAGGTCACAAGAATTGTTTTTATAATTTTAGCACACATCAACAAAGACATCGAACAGTCCTTCCCAAAAATCGTTCATCGAGCGATAACGGAAGAACACGAAACAAGATGTCGAGGAACCCTTTACAGCCGAAACAGCTGTTCATTGGGAAACCAAGTTCTGTCAAACGTGTAAGGACGGCAAATGAGTCAATTTCCCGTTCAAAATACACAATAACAGAGAGAAAAATCGCAAAATATTAAAATTTTCCTCAGAAAACTTACAAGTTATACCCGATCGGCGTCTCAATCTCTTTCAATTGAAAATAAATCGGCCGTAAAATGCGTTTGAATTAAACACTCGCACGATCAATCGTCTATAACATAGCTTGCAGACAATAAACGGACTGTATTCGTAGCTTCATTTAATTCTTGACATGTCCTTTGTTCACAAAATACACGAACGCCCAACGCGAGCGAGGAATTTAATTTTATCAATGAAAGAAACCGGCCTCCCGAAAAAATTCCCGCTTTGCCAAAGGTACTACTTGGAAATGATAAACTAGTAAAACATGCAAAAAAAATATCAGAACTATCTTTGACAGTATGTAAATAAACCCACAGTCTGCTCATAAGCTTGGGGCAATTATCCGTGCAGCTTTATCCAAAAGAAAATTATGTAAAAAAAAGAAGAAAAATACAGCTGGATTCGAATCAACAGCAACTTCGAACATTCGAAAAATTGCTCGTTTTAAAACTGCAGGGGATTAATTCACGTTACAACTACAAAGCTGAAATCATCAGTTTCACAGGTATAGAAGCCTCATTATAAAACCAAGGGCTGGGTAAGATTAACACGAAAAAATAATAACAAAACATAACGTACCTGTCTCCCTCCGTCACTTCTTCTCCATCATCTGTGGTTAGAGAGATTTTCAAGGAAGATCGCTGAGCTTTCCAAGTTTCTGACATGGTTGACAAGGGGCCCACGTTCCGTAATATCGTCCAGTTTAGCTGCAAAACAGAAAAGAGGAAAACTGTTTACAAAGCCTTACCACAGAGCCTCGGGTTATATTGAGTACATTCAATATCAGTCCAGCTGCGTTGTGTACAAATTGTCCGCAGAGCAATACTTTGAAGGCTATCGATGAAAGTTGATGCCTCGAGGTCATAAAGATGTCTCCTACAGTAAACAGTTTTCCCGCTAGCATACAATTAAAAGAAAAAACCTTTCACCTACCGGAGTAGAATGGCTTTGAATGGGATAAAATTTAGTTCCGGCAGCAAAAGAGACGGAACCACGTTTTTTTCCAGAAGTAGTGGGCGATCGAAGACTTGATCGGACCTTTCTGTTAACGCTCCATGACCCGCGCTGAACGATTCTCAAGCAAATGCCGATGACTCCTAAAAACAGAAGATGTACCGCGTCGTATAAATCAAATATGTACAGAGCTGCTCGAATGACAGTCTTGTCAGGGATATCCAGAAGAGGAAAAGTTTAGCTATCATTATCGCTGAATTTCCGGATCACTCTTACAAAGTCCGCGCTTGCCCGTGTGTTCTCTCTTTAGAGCTTTCGACTAATTTGAAAGTTGAATGACATCACAAGGGCAAGAGGTGAAGATTGGGAATTAACATATGAATGGAGAGTTGGTGAGCGGCTAAAAATACGACCGCGGTCTGTTTGGTGATGTCATTTTCTATACCAAAGCAAAGCAAAGAACTACATTGAAAAGGCTAAAATTTTGTCACCTCGTAGCGGAAATCGTTTCAGCTTTGATCACCGAAGAGAAGAGAGAAAGGTCAAGAAGGCATTATTCTAATTTTCGTCCACTTCTCAAATTTCAGTAATCTACAGAGCAATTATGTAAATTTCACATAAAAAGAGTTTTAGAGTTTGTGATAATCTTTGCACTGTAACTAGCCTGCTTTACAGAGGTAAACGAACGAAATATTTATCCGGCTTGTACAAGAAACCAATTTAAAGTGATCTCTGGTAAACGAAATTTTATACCCGACGAGAGCCGATCGATTCTGCGAGAGACTCACTTAAGGCGTCAGTTTATTACGATAAACAAAGCGCTTAGCTCTAATAATTTCCGTCATTCAACAAGGATCACTGCATTAATTCTATTGTGATGAAAACATAGAAAGAGCAATTATGCAAATAGAGCTCTTATACAAAACGTAAGCTACAAATGCATTAATAGCTACACATAAATCAATCTAGTCCATTTTTAGGAAAATTGAAGTATCATACAATGGCACTTAAAAATTAGTTTTATCCAAAGCTTACAATTACAAGCCTTTTGATACCTTATTTCTTCCCCTACGAAAATGATATATTCTAATGGGTACAGTTTCGATAATTTTTATTTTATTTTACTTAAAGATCAGACCGTAAATCTTCCGGTTTTTAGGATCTCCTTCCGTTCGAAAATTTTTGCTCGTGCTCTTTCTCCGCCGCAAGGATTTTGTTTTGGCTTGTTACCTTGAGTGCAAACAAAATATGTAAGAACAGATATAACTCATTTTTAAATTGACAACTAGTGTATGTAACAAGCAGTAAAAATAAAACTTGCTGATTCACAGCAATTTCCATCAAAATGGAAATCTTTATTACATATTTTCCGGCGAACATGTGTTAATCGTAAAATTCAATTACAGAGATAAAACTGTCCAAAACAAATAACTGTCTTTTTCCTCTAACCGTTTTAGGAGGCCCTGAATATCGATAATCACGGAGAAACATTCACTGAAGTGGAAAATTAGAGGTTATCAGATTAACTGGAATAATACAGGCAAAAATTTCCTACGTATGAAATCTATCTCCTTGTCTTTTGGTATTAAACCATTCTTAAGTTCATTGAAGTTGATATTCCTTGAAGAAATGGAAATAGGAATATTTCTATAATGAAAAATATCCTGAGCGTTTTTTTTTAATCCAATCTCATCGTGTATAATACTTAAGGGAATATCGACCTCAGCTAACTAAAGAGTGGTTTAAAATCAATCAGCAGAACAAGAGATGTATATCATACTGTAAAATCGTTGGCTTGTATTACTCCTGTTAATACGCATAATCAGCATATTAGATCTTCCGATTAATGACCTATAAACATCGGTAAGATGTGCTAATTAGCGTTTCTCTCCGAAAACCGGCCGTTCATATGGAAAAGTTACGAAAGGCGTTCACCAAAATTTCGGCGAATCTTCGTATGAGCTCGGTCAGTCGGGCTGCCTTGGTTTCCAAGATCTCTTGGACTCACTCTCTCCTTAGTTCTCGAGATCTCGATTGTTTCGTTCGAAATCTCGATTAACCCTTTAATTCCCACGAGTGACCAAGACAGAATTACTTCTTACAATATCAACACAATATCAAGCAGACAAGTGACGAGAATAAAGAAAAATATCGATAAGGGAGTAATCACGTGCACTTGACCCTATACCAAATTCTCTGAACTAACATTATAAGAATCGTATGATTGACAATAAGGAGAATTACAAATTTGATCTGAGAGTTAAAGGGTTAACGGGCTAGAAATGTCATGAACTTTATCGCAATTTTCCGGAGAGGCGATGCCTTGATTATCCAAGTTGTTGATCTGAAATTCTTCCCGTGAAATATAACCAAGCTGGAATCTCAGCTCGCTCGGCAAAGGGTTGAAGTTTCCCACTAGAATGTGAGCAGTGCCGCTTCTCGGCGAAGCCCGTTGCGCGAGTCAGAGACGTGAGCGCTCAGCCCGGAACTCTAGGAATGAGGCACACGAAAAGTACGGCCAATATAAAATTTTTTTTTGTTCATTTATTTTTATTTATATTTATTATCATTATTACTATTATTATTATTGACTCACGAGTCGGATTTCACCGAAGGGATGGGACTGCTCAGAGTCTAATTTCCCACTAATAAAAAAGAAGAGAGAAAAGCTCCTGAAAATTGCGCAAGCTTTGTATTCAGTCTATGCGGAAGTATTCTATCTCCGTTCTATGTCTGTCGCAAAAATGGTGATCCGTCATTACCCGATTACAAGGCGAGCTGGATGTTCGGGCTTGTCCGAAAATGTGCCGATTGACGTATCAATATTTACACAGCGATGGTACCAGGCCCTACTCCGTCTAATTTGCCGGCCACAACATGAAAGCCCACAAGCAGTGAAATGTCCTTATCAGTTTCTTTGCAACGCTCAGCTTAAGATAACTTTTATGTGCTTTTATCTCGATCTGTGACTGTGTTTCTCATTGTGGCGGGTTTTTACACTACTTTGGGCTTCACCTACATGCAATAGTATACAGATAACTAAAATGAATACACGCTTTTGAATCACCTTTTGAATCACCTTTTCACCTTCTACGTAGACGCGAGTAATCCGCCGTTTGTATTTCAGCTTATACACATCCAGGCAATGAAAGGAACGCCAGATAAAAAATAGCGCGAATGACCGACGAAGTCCTCACCTGTTTGGGCAGCATCGATGCATTATAATTTTTTATTTGTGCGGTAACTTGCGGGAACTTTTTAACCGGCGAAAAATTTGCATGTCAACAAAATCAAGAGGACGAACTCCACTCCTAGACGGTAAACATCGGCTGAGGCTACAATAGTATTAATAAGAAAAAGTCAACTGCGGGCAAAATGCCCGTCGTTTCACTACTACTTCGTTAATTTAAGATTTCTCATGGTTCAAAGCGAGTATCATCGAACATCACCAAGTGATCTGATCATGACCTCTTTAGGAATAAAATGTAGAGTGTTACACAAGTGATTGATGAGAAAGAAAACATCTACTTCATCAAGATCCAGTTTATAAACATCGAAAGCAATCACCTCTTTTCTTATCTACCTAATTTGAAACTTTCAACTAAATCTGAATGATCAAGGTTATAGTCATTTAGCTTCGGTCGACAGAATTTTACTAAAATTGACGTAGCTTTCCTAACTATCTTCTTGAAAAGCAACTTTTTAAGTTTTCCTTGGCTGGTAAGTAATGCAATAAATGTATACAACTGTTATATAACTTAGATAAAATAACATTGCAGTATACGTGACACTGGCTTCTAAATCTCTGATAACAATGACAGATTACCAAGACAGCTTTATGACGGCCAATCTAATCTGAAGGGGTGTACTTGAACAGAATGCGAATGAACCGATTTTCCAGTGCATAACAAAGGCCCAATTCTTTGCCAGAAATTATCTGTTTTCGCAAGGGCCAATACCTCTGCGAGATGTCTTAGTGAAGTTAAGAGGACGATTAAGAAGGAAGAAGCTGATGCACATTGTTAAATTTGGTGTAACTTGAAAGTTAAGCTTTTACATAAACGAGAAGATCTTCTACTGTCCATGAAGTCCACCTCTCTACACTAAATATTTGCAAATCCAGAAAATCAATGCAAAGCCTCGGCTTGTGATATTCAATTTTGCCAAGTAATACCTTAAAAACCGTTCACATAACAACGCGATCTACAGCTGAAACGCTGTAAACACTTTCAAGAGCGCAATCTCGAAAGGAATGTAATAGATCTTACATGCGTGAAAAATGCAACACGCAACAAGTCGATAACAACTCAATAGCTTGTAAACCATTATGATAAAACATCTTAAGACAACAATTACCTTTTAAATATGTTATCCTTACAACTTCACGTCATTTGTAATGGCCAAAAAAGAAATTTCTTCTGCAGCGTGTCGCAAAAATTAGCGCGATGAAGGATACCCGAGACAATTCAACAGCGACTCAACAATGCCGATGCTATCTATTGCTTTTCTTGTTTAATTGGTCGTTTAACGCTTGACGTCATAGAAATTAAAAAATTTCCAGACTGATTTTCCGACAAAGCTACGGAAGATACTGATAGTCGTTCTGGAAATCTTTTATCTAGTGCAATTATGAATTTACAAATATATGAATTTCATATATCTAAAATCACTGTGAATTTATATTTAAGAAAACATCGGAGTTGTTTGTTGAAGATGTATGGCTCAGAGCGAAGAATACTTTTTGCCTATTAAACCGCTTATAATTGCACATGGTAAACAAGAAAGTTCGAGAATGATTGCAAAGATTCTCGCGAGGTCTACCGGAAGAACATTGGCAAACCAGAAGTAATTCCATAGATTACCATCTGCTGTGAGAAAATTTTTACATTTTCGTTTCTTCACGCACTTAAGAAAAAACCCTGGCGGTCTTTGATTTTATTATTTAACTCCTGTTCAGTGCCATAACCTTAACACAAGTTCGTATATATTGCATAACCCAGACTCGTACACTTGCTAGAGTTTCTATTGAATTAAGCAAGAACTTCTGCGCTTTTTCGAAGAGAATATGAGAGTTGAAAGCAAGCAGTGTTAAAATCATTATGACTTTCTGATGAAATACGATTCTTCAAGTCTCCAACGCGCTTGTTTCGGGAAGGGTTCCTGCAGAAGGTGTGCCCTTAGTCTTGTTTCAGAAAGGAAATAAATGTTACGCTGATAAAAGTGCGTAATTAAAATTATCATGTAATACCACTCCGGAAAGGAACCCTCGACGCCTGCGGGATATCCCGCAGTGGGAATTGTTCGTTAAACCTGACGTGAGCAAAACTCCGCAAAGAAACTTCTCCATCGCAGCGCTGTTTAAGAAATGCTCTTGTTATCTTAGAAAAGTTATTGGCTTCATTTCAATCACATTTTTGAGGGCAGAAACTTTGGCACCTTTTCAAGAGCAGAAAAATTATTGCGGAAGTATCACAATACATTTTGGCGTGCAAATTCTAAAATCTTTCGAGATTAGCGTAAAGGATAGACGACTTCAAGTGCATAAAGACAATAAGCTTATCAGTGATTAGGGTGATGGCGAAATCGCTTACACGAATTGATTCTAACTTCACCCCTTTTTTAAGAGATAGGTCAAGTCTGGCAATAAAGAAGAAAGGTTTTTTGTATCTTGGAATATCTAGCCTCAACACAATCATTCTTCTTCAACCTTAGCAATACATGTTTATCTTCGGATTATCCTCACCTCTTTTGTGTTTCTCTGTTCCTCACAAACTATCACTTACGGTTTCTTTCCAACAAATTTCCTATGAAACAAGTTAAAAGATTCAACGTTTTCCTTTAAAAAGCAGTTTTCTTTTGATTCCAAAATCTCAGGTTTCGTGAATATTTTCCTATTTGCCAGTTTTCATGAAAAGCCAAAGAATTTTACCCTTAGTTTTAAAATTCGTTTTTCAATGAGAACACATGTTTGTCTGATCAGATCTCAATCATCAAAATGCAAATTAACACGTATTTCAAGTATCGGTGTGTTGTAACAGTTTCGATTACCATTACGATTTCCTGTATATAATTAGCAAAAAATTGTCAAAAATGTCTATTTTGCGATTATGAGCCATTAATGAATCATGTATTGTGGTTGTAAACTGATTCAAATTTGCCACACGAGACTTCACTCACAACAAGATTTCATGGACCCACATAAAATTCTGTAAACAGGAACACACGACAAGAATACTTTTAATATTCTTTTTAAAAGATATTCCCGACCTTTTTCACTTATTAAGCTAGAGCAGATACCGTCGACAGTCAGGCGAGCCATAAAATCAAGCCGTTTTACGTTAGCTTCTTTAAACTCGTAAAATTTCTGATATCTTGTAGAGAATTGCCATACTAGAAGGTGTGGTATGGAACTGAGATGAAAATCGTGATTATATGTAGTTTTTTCGACCGGAATTATGGGGGAAATACTGGTATTTGTACCCCTTAACACTCCCTGGCATTACAATACCAAAATTTCATTAACTAGAAGTAACATAAGCTCTTCTAATAGGAAGGTTTTCGTGGCCATTGAGCGAGAAAAAAAAATACGAAATTAAGCCGCAAACACCTGTAAAGCTCTTTGTCTTGACCACAAACAGGACTTAAGTACGAATGGAAAAATAACGAAAGAGCGAAAAAAAAACACTATCAAATAGTAGACTTAATCCGAGCAAAAGCATTTATGAGCCACAAGTTTTAATTTTGGGACGAAAATTGTCAAAACTTACGAAAGCTTTCCTGAGACCGAAGCATAAACATAAACTATAAACAGACTGTATAGAATGTATAGTTCCTTTTTACGATGGTTTGAAATTCTGCGAGTAAATATGTTTAACATAAAAAAATTAATCATGAAAATTATGTTTAGACGAGAGACAAAAAAATTGAGTTGATTTACAAAATGGTATCCACTAATTCAGTGAATTTGACTTGTTTACTGTAAACAGCAAAACTGGGATAAATTTTGCCGCGAAATCCTCTGAATTATGCAGCATGGAAAGAGTATTTGAAACTCACTTCAATAAGAAATGCGACCAATAAAGGTTGATTAACGGCCTAAGGTATTAAATCCAACTTTCTTAGTTATAAACGTTGATTACACGCATGCAAGCTTGAACAGTAGCTTCTCGACAATTCACCATTACACCGCCACAAACTCAAAATGATGAAATATTTCAACCAACCTTGTGCCAATCCACGCTTTTTCGATGTTATATCATTAATCAAAGCCCAAAAAGGCTTCTAGAAAAGCAAAAGAGCTAGTAAACAGCTCATAATGTCATATAAAAGACTATAAAATCTCCAACTGCGAGAAAATTTTCTTTACCTGTCACGAGATCAGATTAACACGCCAGTCATTGACGTCATTCGTGCGGAGGAAGTGTTTGGCGGGAAAGAGTTGTGATGACGTCAAATGGATGATCCCAATGTTTTTTTGTCTGGAAAAACATTTAGGGATGCACTTGAAAATTTTCAGCTGAGTTTGATATTCTTTCCTGTTTTTATAATACAAAATAACTGGAGTTTTTAATTCTTAAGTATATGATTGGTAATGGTACAATCTGTTATTTTGGACCTTACTGCATCTATGCCGAACGTTTCAAGCAGGTAACTGAAAACATGACCTCTAGCATTCTCAGTTTACATCAACACAATTTCCTGAAAACATTCAGTCAAATCTGATCATTTCATATGGTGATAAATCCGATTTTGTCTTATCTATGCGCAATATATACCTCTTGGATAGCTGTTTGCATTTTCACTTGGTGTGCAAGTTTTCTGAGCGAGGGGCGATCGTAAAGACGTAATTGTACATGCGCGAACTATAGGAATCGACTAAACGTATTGGTATTTTCCAAACCACATTTGCATCCCTCTTTAAGAAAAAAAAAAATATACTTGAAGTTGGAGAGCAGTTAAGCGACTATTTGCTCAAAAAAATGAGGAGAAGTTATAATAACCAATTAAAACCGGCAAAAATTAAAGTACGGCTTTGATACGTATATACAAGAATATCCCAACTCTTACGAAATAGCTTCTCACCAAAATATGGCAAAAGGAAAGTGACAAGATACACTTAGTTCTAATGGGTTTTTAACGGTCAACCTGGCGTGAAAATTTTCGAAAACGTCAGAGCGCAATAAGGTGGTTCACAACATGTTAGTTTTGACCGGCTTAAGTTCGCGAGTTCAAAAAATACATTAGCTCAAGTCAAAATTGACTCATCCTGCAGCTGACGGTCTACAGAGGAAGTGAATCCGCTAAGTTTTTCATTTCTTGTTTCCTTTAATTGCTTTGCACTTTGTGTGTCGATTGTTTATGGTTTGTACTCTATGACCTGACGCGTAATTCTTCTTTGTGAATTGGTTTGGAGAATTTGGTGTTATTTATCAGTATAACACTTTCTAGATGATAAAGTTGTCCATTCTCATTAGCTATCTGCGTGGTTAAATGATAAATGCTGAGATTAACGAGCTAATTTCATCATTATTCTGGTCACATTCGGTGAATGTTCGAAAGCAATTTCTCTCATTCTGTGATACAAACAGCCTACATGTGTGTCAATTATGGAGAATCGCTTAGCAGCAATGTTTGAAAACACTCAGCATATTTTACCCCTCAGCAACAGTATTTCATAACGTTAACAGAGCAACAGAAACAATACCGACGAAAATGAAACCTGTACAGTAAAACACATAAGGTGTTAACCGAAAATAGCATATTAGTGTCAATTCCATAAAAAATTTTAAGACATTAGAGATTAGAATAAGGAAATTATCGTTCCTCGCAAAAAAAAAAAAAAACAAATGCACACGGTGACCTTTCATTTTAGTGTTTGAAAATTTAGAGAATTTAATGTCTTTTTAAAATTACAAATCGTTTTACTTGCATCACATTGTATCAACGGCTTACCTTAAACTTAGTCAATAGGTTTCCATTTGGTAGGACTTCCCAGTCGACAGCAAATGCATACATACAAAAGCATATTTCGCATATGTAAATGTGTCATGGAATATGGAACGCACTATGACCTCGTCCGCCTTTAGTGCGACACCTGCCAAACTAAGATGAACATTCTAATAGCTGCCGACGGCGGATAGTACAATTTGCTGTAGATCTCCCGTTATCTAAAGTTTGCTTTTTGCCCGTAGAGACGCAACAGGACTCTCGACAAGATCTAAGCTGGCAGCCGGATAGAAAAATATAAATACGCAGCTCTTCACTTGCGTGAAAATTAGTTTTCAAATTTCATATTTTATTTACATAACGTCATGTTAGCGGTACTCGGTGTCAATTTGTGTTTCTCATTGACAAAATGGCGCTAAGCTGTATACTGACAATTTCTTCTCTATGCACTTAATGGTGAAAGACTTATTTAAAGTAATGTTTGTTCAGGTTGGCGAAAAACATCAATACATCTGGGTATAATTATTTTTTTTCACATTAAGCAATGTTTTAGTCGATCGCGCGAGCGAAGATCTCTTTCAATATTGAGAAGTCTTCTACGCTTCGGCACTCACTGCAGCAGAAGATCTGATTAAATTTATTTTCCTCGTAAAAGAGTTTAAGGTTAAAACAACTAAGAAAATAAAACATCGATACAGCTGGCGTATACAAATTATATCAGACTCGGTGACGAAACTATTTCTTCTACAGTCAAGAAGGCTCTTAAGAATCATAATTCTATTCAAAAAATATTTTCCAATTTGTAGTAATACTTTTCCGGGACCTACAGCCGCTCTCTGTTATTTCAATCCTTGAAAAACAAACATGTACTCGTTTGCATATAAATTTGCGAACACTCGTCGAAGACAGAGGGAAAACTGGTATTAACTGGTCTTCGATTTTTGCATTAGCACTTGGCCGGTGTATTACCCAATTCGACTTCATTAGGGAAAACTCTTTGGTAAAATGTTTCTGCAAAGGTTACGTTTGTAGCAATTTCATAAAGAATGCGTCGAAATTATTATCCATACAACATGAAATGATCGTTTTGTTGCCTCTAAAAATTAAAGCATGCAATGTTTTAAAAAATATTTATGTCTCACCTCCAATCACTTATACGATAAGCGCCGATGTTTCTTCACCGCCGAACAAGTTTGCTGTTATTTTCCTTCAGCAGGGGCCGTGAAGTCTCTGAAACAAAACAATTTAATATGCATTTTTGATTCAGAAGAGTTACATGGTTTATAGAAAAAATATCATTGAAAGAGGCATTCCCCGCCGCTTATTTAGAACCTACCAAAACAGAGAGAAAATTTGCGATTGGCAGAGACTCAAAACCCGTAGAGCACAATTTAATTCCCCGTGAATTGACTCAAATAGGATATCGATCTCGGTTTGATTCTCGTGTATCAAGCGAAGGCGCAGTATGAAACGTGCGGCATCACAAAATTAGCTTATCGTTAGAAGCTACGCGAAGTATAGTAAACGTGTTTCGTGGGAAGTGTTTCTAAAACGTATTTCTAATTTTTTGTCATAGAAATAACGGCCGAATTATTAATATTCATTGAAGGTAAATAGAGTGTTAGGTACGGTGTTTAGCATACATTTTGTCAAAGGACGCCAATTCTGTTCGTGATGTTTAATTTATAAATTTGAAAGAATAACAGAAATTTGAAGACACTTGTTTTAAATCAAACGCAACGTTAAAAAGATTGGCTTCGAAAAAGTCTGTTGCACTTCGAGTGCGTTTTTTTCGGGACGAAAAATTTAGCTAAGAAGTACAGCATATTTATGTTATCGTCTGTGCAATATATCAAACTGAAAAGGAATGGTCGTCGAGTTTGAATTATTAAACATGTTTTAGAGTTTAAACGGAAGCGATTGATCATGAAGTTGTAGTTAGCTAGGGATCTCCTCATCCAATAGTCGTTTGGAGCAGTAGTCGGATTAAATTCCGTGCTTCCAGCTTATTCGATCCTTTTTTTAATCAAGAAGCAGTAACTTCATCAACTAAAAGTACAGCTCTTTGAATCGAACAGCAATTACGTTGGGCAAGATTTTTTATTTCGCAGCTTTTATGCTTTTGCAGCGACTGTGGGGATCGCTGTCATGGTTTCAAATACTGAGCGAGTTTGTACACAAACAATGAATTAGTCGACAGAGAAGCATGGAAAATTCATCAAAAAGGTCTTTAGATATTTGCTCGCTCACCTCGTATGTTTACGTTCGCTCATTACAGCGTATTATTGCTCCATTCATTTACTTATCTATATCTATGTTTGTTATTTGTTTGTCTATTTATCGTCCGAGAATGTATAACCAGCAGAAATTTAAAGGGTCGTCGTACTTTTTTAAAATTGAAGTGCACTGGGTTGCTATGGGAACGCGAAAAATATTTTCACAGGAAGTAGCTAGGATTGGTACTGGGGGGAGAGGATCTCGGGTTAATGTGATCTCCCGTCGTGGTCTAAGGAAAAAAAACGTTAATTGTTATTGAGAAAAAAAGCCCAGTATACCCTAAGCGGCAGTTAGACGCTAATGTGTACCACCCCCTTGCTTATGAAAAATCGCGCTAATTTTTATTCAAATTTTAAATTTGACATGACAGAATGAAAAATTGACATATACGAATTGCAAAATGCGTAATGAAAGCGCTAAATAAGTGCTATATGCATCATTACAGAGGTGCAATTTACCGTTTTAAACGTCTATTCGGTTGGCTAATGTAATTGGTCAGTTTTCTCGCCTCATTTGCAGCGAACAAAGTGTCGGTCATTCATCATTCTGTACCAGCAAGTTCCGTGTTTTAGAATACCCTAATGGGAGAGCAAAATATAGATCGATGAAGTCCTGTAATATTCCGGAATATTCTATTCCAAATCACAAAAATTCTCAGACCTGTTTTGCTTAAAATCTAACTCCTCGCTAAATTCGCGCAAGAATTGTTTACCGGCCAAAATTTACCTTAGATTACTTCCTTCATAATATACAGGAATAACGCGCGTTTATATATGCCTTCTCTATCAATCAACTTGTGGGGAGAATTGAATAAATAATTTATCTGAAAAGCGTTTTATAACAAGAAAAAAACACTCAGAGGATGGTAATCGTGGTACGCGAGGAAAGTTATATTTGGTGATGCAAATTTTAAAAATGTTTTTCTTCGCGATTCTTGAAAGATTTAAATATTTATCTTTTTTGCATGAGCTTGTTTTTGTTGTTTTCGTAAGGAATAAATCTTTGGCGAGAAATTGTCTGTCATTAATATTTCGCAATTGTATTGAATTTTTCTGCGAAATATCTTACTCAGAGATTGGCCAAATCATTTTAAAATGACAACCATCCTTCCAAAATTCTACTTTGCTCTTCTTTAATTATATTTTTTTGAGTTAATATAAATCCAAGAATATGTATAAAATTGCCGGATTTGAAATCAAAACGAAATTCACGCACCAAGAACCGCCCACCATTAAGTACAAAGGCTAACCATAAATTGGCTCTAGGTTAACAAAAATTTTTTTCATCTGGGTCCAAACTGAAAATAACTTGCTTCTGGAATGTAAGAATGAAGGCCCGAAGTTTCAGAAAATATTCAAAATGTTTTGGTAATTATAAGAAATTAAGCACAGGCCGAAGGTTGCTTTTGTTATAAATTCAACTTGAGAATTCAAAACATGTTTATCTATATATACATCGCTCGAAAAAACCTTGAAAGTGTTCTTTTACTCATCTACGCCTTTGGTATTTGTAGCAAGAGAAAACTGGGAAATATAAGAATTAATTCTGATAATACAAGGAATTTCAATGCGGAGTTTTTCACGAAGTCAACGAATGTTTTTTTTGGCACGGCAAAATGCAAATTGAAGCCAGCGATGAAAACACATCTTTAAGGCGATCAGTTAGATTCGTGAGGTGATGGAAACATACGCGATGTTAATTATAAAATCTTTTATCTATAAAGCCTTACCTTAGTCTCAGACGTTGATTAAAATTCCTCCGTAAATGACTTAGGATCTTTGTAAGAGAATTCAAGAGAGTGTGAAGAATTGAACGAAGAAATTGAATTATGCAACTTTCTCCCAATGGTTGTGATTGAAATAAACTCATAATTTGCACCAGGTATTTTTATATCAATTATTTTCAATCCAAAACAATAACTATGAGAGAGATAACAATGCCAGTTAAATATCTGCAAGAAAATTTGATTATAACTATAGGAAGCCCCAAAGAGATAAAACAGAAATTTTGGGAGAAAAATCTTATCACCTCAATCTGATCAGGTTTTTAATGCAAACCTTTCCAGACTAACTGAATTAGCTGAAAAATTATGCGTAGGACGGTGGATTAATAAGCCGTTTTCCATAAAAAGCGGTAAAAGCAGTGACTTTTACCGCAAAAAGTATCGTTCACGATTCATTTCAATATTTTTTAATTGGCAAATTTTATTTATAAATGATTCATTTTTAATTTTCCTCTGAAAATTTTCATCTCTGATCTCTGCAGGTTTAAATATGAGCCATGGACCATAAAAAAAGAGAAAAAATCAACCTTTTTGTAGAAATTTCGTCAAAAAGGTATTTTCTTCAATCGATCTTTTCAAGTTCGTCTCAACTTTCAATTCGCACCGCTTTTCCACTATGAAGTGGCTCAATATCTATCCTTGGTATAAACCTTACTTCCTTTGTTTTAAAGTTTCCTATTCTGGGTTTTTATCATCAACATACTCAAAAGCTTTTTGTAAAAATGAAAACGAATTTTCAACCAGGTATGAAGCTGGTTTGTAACTTGAAACATGCCGGACACTAAGCACATCATAATCAACGGAAATCTCTTAACGAGAAGACAAAGTTAAAAACGCAGACCGTTTTGATGAACACCAGATGCTTATTGTGTCTTAAACAAATATTCGGTAAGCTTTTTGGGGGTATTTTGAATCGCATTTAGAATCGCTTTCGATTCTGCCTTTGGCTTATCTTTGAGATCTGTCGAGAAATTTGACAACAAACTAATTGATAAAAGATCTAGCCCATGCAGATGTTTGAAATGAGAGGAAATTGTATTTATTTTCGAATTTAGAGCTGTCTGCAATACTAGAATAATCGCCAAAAAGTGGCTGTGGCATAGAACTAATAATGAGACGTGTGTATGTTTTGAACCAGTTTCAAACCCGATACAAAGTTAATTTTCCTTTTGACAAAATGCTTTTGGGTACGTTGATGATAAAAACCAAGAATGGAAAACTAAAAGACAAAGGAAGTAGAATTTAAACTAAGGATAAATTGAGCCACTGCGTAGACAGTCAAATTGATAAAAACAAAAAAAAAAAAACAAGACAATCCTCACCAGCTAATAGGTAGCCGCAGCATGTGTGGAATGCAGCCCTACGCATGCGCGCGAAAACCACGTACGCATCTTTGTTTGCTGTCACATCATTGGTTAAGTTGATGACTCAAGTGTTGTTTGTATAATTGATTTATACGAAAATACATTTGTAAATAGCTGAAAACCGATGAAGTCAAAATCTGTTGCCCTTTGGTTTCGCATTTATTAACGCTTTAAAAGGCTATGTCTTTACATGCTCTGTCTTTCGATTCAGCTAATGAAATGAAAATTCAAAATGGCTTTTCTGAGCTTATTATAAACTTCAATTTTATACAGTAAGCTCTTTCGGCAGTTAGGCTTCGCTGACATTTTTTAAACATGAGAACAAGAGAAATCTTCAGTTTAAGAAAAAGACTGGACATATTCCATCAATCGAATATAAAGTATTTAACTTATATTCTCTTGATTCCACGTACGTTGGCACCAAATTTGTATCATTGAGAACCATACCCAACGAAAAGTAAACATTGAAGCTCAAAAATCATATGCACGCTAAGTCTGAGATGGCGGTTGTTTTCAATAGACAGGAAACGAAGATCAGAGAAAGCCGCCGGCTGACTATTTTGTCAAAATGGCGGGAAAATAAGATACACAAGCACATGTTCCAGCCATTTCCCGTCGTGCAGCTAGCTTGACCAATCACAATCTAGACAACAGAGTTCCGACATTTTCATTGTTGCGCAAGTGTACAGAGTAAAAGTACTTCAATGGCCAGGCCTGACATACGAGAAAACTAAAAGAAATGAAACTTCCTGATATTCTTACGAAGAATATTCAATATTAATTTTAGGGAAGGGAGTTAAGAGAACGTATGGTAATCTTGACGAAAAACTGTAAGCCAAGGTCGAATCACCTTGAGCAGCTGATAAAAAGCAACTTTGTTGATTCACGTAGATTTAAATCGTATCAAGAGTGGGTGTTAATAAGCTATGGATCAGCAGTCTGTGGAACCTCCGGAACAAGCGGAGCCATTAATTTTTTTGCAACAAAAAATAATAATGAAATAAAATAAAAGCCATAATTACCTTAAAACTGTTCGAGATTTCGTTTTCGGGCATGAAGAAGCTAACGCTAGAAGAAAAATAGATCATACCTTGACGTTCAACCACAGGAAGCCCAAGCTCACACAGTGAGCATCTGTCAATATGCAAATATGTTTACGTTGCGCAATGTGTGAAATGTTAGGATTTGCATGGCAATAAACATTCGCGCTCTCAACCTTAAAAAGTTCTGGACTATTTTTCAATGAGGACAAATTAACCCCGCTAAAGTGGTTGTTCTTTTGCATTGCGAGAATTTTTGGGCTGATTCAGTTCAATTTAGCTCGGTTTCGGTTCAACTGCCTTGCCCTCCACATAATCCTTTCCAAGATATGTCTGTGAGTAACGCCAACCGAATGAATCCACTGGAAATAAAACGCTGTAAATTTGCTCCGAACGCCCGATCACCCCAGAATTCTACAAGCATCACGGGCGATAATGTTACTTAATGCTTGTGTTCCTAAAGGTTTGCTGAGAGCCTTCGGATGAGGCGTTATTCGGATATCGTGGTACCCAACAACAACAACAACAACACTTTATTTCTACTACTATAAACAACAAAAAGAATTTACAAGAATATAATTAAAAATAAATAAACAGTAGATACAGTGGTGGGGAACCCAAAATAACTAAAAAGCTAAACTAGTTGGGTGACCGGATTTTTTTTTTGTTTTTGAAAAGGCTCAACAACAGTTTATTTTATACAACTGTAAACAACTAAAAGAATTTACAAGAATATAACTATAAATAAATAAATGAACATAGTACCCAAACTGTTAGAGAGCAGGATGGGTGACTGCTAATTGCTCCTAATGACATTATATACCCTTGTGTTAATACTGTGAATGTCGCCACAATTAAAGTTGGACGTCAAGGATAACTGAAACATATTTCTCTTTGAAAGTATTCGTCTCTGTATCCAATAAAAACTTTCAGACAGTGTTAACGTCTCTTTTATTTTTGTTTTACCGCATTACTTTTCTTTCATTGAAAAAAACATGGGTTCCAGAGGTTTCGCAGGTTCCACAGGTTCCGGAGGTTCCGCGGTCTGCTGATCCTCAATTTCGTAAAACCTATCAAAAGTTTCCTCGAGGGGAACTCATTTATGAGTGTACGCTGATGCAAAAAGGTCTGATCGAATAGTGCGGTTGATAGAATCAGACAGACAGTTAAAATGCGATAAATTAGATCGATTCGACTTTCCTTTGTTTTCTAAAGATCTTAACAAACAATTTGCCCATTAGGTTCTACATAAGGTGATATGTGCCTTGTTTCAGTTGTTCCATTCGACAATTAAGCCGCCGAAAAGCAAATGAAATACGCTTGGATTTTGACACCTATCCATCATTTGTAATATTTTTTCTGCACATTACGAATACAAGAGAACTGTATAAACCACTCGTGTAAAATCGTGGAAATTTCAATCACATTTGTTATGAATAAAACGAGATGTGTTCTTTTTGCCAACATCGAAAACAGCGCACCAAGGTTTTCCCATAGTGTGGTTAAAGAAAGATTTGTAACCTCTTTTTTGTTCGATTTCAAGACGTGCATCCATGCAAATTTTGTTAATATTTGAATGGAAACTTTTTTGCAATTTATCAAGTTAGAAAAACTAGCGATTTTATTAATGTAGCAGAAAATACATTTCGCGTCTGCTTTAATATTTTTGGGCGTAATCAAATGTGAAAGTAAATAAATACCTCGGAAAGAGAAAATATAAAGTAGAAATCGTTACAAAATTTTGACTTGTTTTTGTTAATTTGCAATATGACGATTGCACTGTTCCGTCCTCTTACATAGTCATTCCCGAACAGAATGCGCCTTGAAAACCTACATCGGTAAAATTCATTTCGTATTTGTGCAAATGTATTAATTTCGACTCGCGAAAGTGCTTAGTTTTGAAAACATGAACATATGTTTCTTTCCCGCATATATTTGTGAAAATATATTCTACTTTTTTACGCTACAATTCAAGCTGTTGCTGCGTTCTTGAGATTAAAATTTCGCTTTCGGTTTCTTTACAAAAGCTCGTATATTTCTCAGGTAAACCAGCGTGAAAGTTGAAGCCTGGAGACAAACTAGGGAGATTTCGTTCAAACTTACCTTCTGAGTAAAGAATCCGGTCTATTCCTTGATTCCTCTAAGCCGCTAAGAAAGCTCTTGTGGCGACGATTAATCCTACGAGTAAGCCAGTTTCGATAAAAATCCTATATCAAAAGGAGAATTGTGCTATGAGAGGAAAGGAGATGATGACTTATAAAGCCTGATGAGTACACTGTTTTGGCGAGGGCCACAGTGACAGTTCCGTTACCTCATCGAGCTGTCGAACCGCTTTCCAGTTCCTTGACAATTCATCATCTGTAAGATATTGTTGTTTTGTTTTACTCCCCAAGGCAATCAGCTGGCATCAATAATAGAAATGTCAGGATATTTTTTTAATTTCAAATGAAGTTCCTTGGAAACAAGTAAGTGCCAACTGTATCATTGAAATTGCGCCAACAAATTCGTTCCGAAGAAAAATTATTGATGAAGAAGTCAGAAATTCATCTTTATTTTAACTTAGGCAAAGAAATTCTTAAAAAACCATTCTTAAAAATTCGTAAAACTCATTTTATCAATGGTTTCCGTAATCATTCCAAAATTTTGCACCCTTTCACGTATATCAATATTTTTTGTATGTGATCTAAGACATATTCATTTGACTCTTTGACGGCTTTCACGAAACAAAAGCGGCTCAACACTTCCTCAGTTGAAACAACTCTTTATCACCCGAGCCGAATGATAAAAATAAGACCTTTCACGCGGCCTGTCAAGAAAACTTTCAGGGAATGAATCTAGAATTCTTACTTGGTTCCTTAGCAACGAGGGTGGATTATTAAATGACGTCAAGTCGGTCAATTTAATCTGAGGCATACTCAGTATAATGCAGATCTGTGCAACTAAAAATCTGGGACACTTTGAAAACGGAACATGTCTTCCTTCTTCTGAAATTCAAACTAAATATCTCTCGGCGCATTTCTAATGAAGTTAAAACCATTCATTCGGACGAATATGTTTGACAATTTTCACTAGCAAAAAACGCTCCGCAAAGGCTGTGAAGACTAAATACTGTTGGTACAATAAGCTGTTTAAAGTGGTCCAAAAAAAACGCAAAATGACAATCAAGAAAAGTTCAGTTCCCACTTGAACTTCCGACGTAAGCAGGGTAGTTTGATCCGAGGTTTCGAGAACCTACATAACTCTTTCGCTGAAGTGATCATTATTGCTTTGGGGCTAATCTCTTCCGTATTCCTTATGATGAGATAAATCAACTTGTTAGTGGTAAAATGTTTAGTCTTTGATACATAATTTGAGACAAATGAAGCTCTTAATGGCAGGAAACTATATTGTCGGGCGTTCTTTTATTCTGACAAGTTCGTATGTGCGCCTGGACAGGATAATCAGCCCTCTCCTGACAGTGGGAAGAAACACAGACCAGATCCGGGGAGCGGCGGTAACTGGATCATTTTTGCGCGCAGCTTGCGCCCAATGTGCGCCAGATTTGCGTGCACTTTGCTCCTAGTTTTCCCCCGCGTTTCAGCTCCCATCACATTTCAATATCCCAGAATGAAATCAGTCAGGCTTCATATATTTGGAAAATTTTTTATTCTGACACATAATTTTTTTAATAATCGAAATGTGTCATGCAGTTTTAAAATAAATATTGTCATATCTTCTTTTTTATCTGGTTGGCAGCCCTTGACACTGTCTGGTCTGCTGCAGCTTGCCTACATACCCGAGTGTGTTCGTATAATACACTAATTTTAACAATGTTAGTGTCAAGTGCGTTTTGTGGTTCCTACGAAAGAGCTGAGAGAGGTCTGCGCATGTCAAACATTTTCGTGGGCTCACGCGTGACACCACAACTACACTACACTAAAATGGCGAATTATTTTATAAAAATTAGGAAGGAGCACGACTCTCTGCGTGGGTTAAGACGTAAACAGAGGACCTTTAACCTTAAAACTTTCGCCTCAGACTGTCTCTTTATCAGGGGCACAAAACACATTTGCAGGTTTGCACACCGTAGTTTTATCCTACACACTTGCTCAAATTAGCTGCAAATTGTTGTGTTCAGATCTCGGAATACATTCACTTTAATTTTGTAGATATGTGTGCTGCGGTCCTCAAGACAATTTCTGTTTAAAGGGGGTAAGTTTCTCAGTATATAAACTATGGTGCTGCGTCAGTGGGGAAGTATAACGAGATAATCTGGTTTTAACGACTGAGTTGATAATGTAACTTGTTTGTAAAAGTTTAAAAACTTACGTTCGAGCGTTAGCCCTTCGTCCGAGCGTATGGAAGAATTGTGGCTTGTGTGTGTTATAAAATTTGGATTTCTAATTAGCTGTTGAAATGAATAACGGGATATAATGGCTTTCAACTTATCTAAAATTTCCGCCATGGCCATTGATTCACAAGCGTATTGAGGACCTGCACAGATGTTGTTCAATTCAGTCGGTTGCAACCACTACGGCACACTTACGCATTCAGGTCAAACTCGTTTCCAGTCTCTTTGTTCTTCTTACTACTTTGAGCGAGAGAAGAAGACACAGCTTTGAAACGAGGTTACTCTGAGGTTTGGAGACGCGGAAAGCGACCAGGAGGAGCGTGCAACCTCTCTGACATCAACCAATTAACACGAGAGTCTTTGTCTTCGCATTTTCCCGCCTTACACACTCGCTGGTATCCACGACCGCTTGGGCATGGTCAATTTCCGATTCCCGAAGTAAGTCCGAACACTCCCGACTATTCTCGAATGAGCGGTTTTTTGACAGTTTCTTCGAATGGCTTAGTCGATAGATACAGAGCTGATACCACTTCTCTTTACCGAGGCTTCTTTATCGGACTGATTTAATCTATGAAGAAAAAGTAAAGATTTCGAAATCTTCTTGTTTTCTAGAAACCTGAATCGTAAGTCAGCTTACCCGGTAACTCTGTTTCGTTACTCTACTCGGCACAATCAGCGCTATCAGTGTAGTTAGTAAAGGTGGTGTAAGAACAAAATATATTGGTATCTGGAGATTTCGCCCCATTGCACGTTCGCCCCCACCTTCACCGGTTCACCCCCAAAATCGCAAAGGTGATAGGGGCGCGAACTTTCAATGTGGGAAAAATCTCCATAAACCTGCATATTTAGCCTCCATCTGATGCTTTCACTGTAGTCAGAGAAAATGGCTGGGTCAGTTTACTAGGTGCAGTAGGTGTAGTAAATTACTGAAAATGGGTTTATTTAGCGTGTGTAGTTAGTGTAATCAACACTTTGGCGAAGTCAGTTTGATGCGTTAAGTCAGGGTGCTCCGAGTCAGTTTGCTGCATTAGGTCAGGCTGCTCTGTGTCAGTTTGGTGCGTTACTTCAGGCAGGCTGCTGTGTCAGTTTGGTGCTTTTAGTCAGGTTGCTCTGAGTCAGTTTGGGGCGTTAAGTCAGGCTTCTCTGTGTCAGTTTGGTGCGTTAAGTCAGGGTACTCTGTCAGTTTGGTGCGTCAAGTCTGGGTGCTCTGTTTCAGTTTGTGCGTCAAGTCAGGCTGCCTTGTGTCAGTTTGGTGAGCTACGTCAGGCTGCTTTGTATCAATTTGTTCGTTATGTCAGGGAGCTCTGTGTTAGTTTGGTGCGTTAAGTCAGGCTTCGCGGTGTCAGTTTGTGTGCTAAGTCAGGCTGCTCTGAGTCAGTTTGGTGTGTTAAGTCAGGGTGCCCTGTGTCAGTTTGTGCGTTAAGTCAGGCTGCTCTGTGTCAGTTTGGCGCGTTACGTCAGGATACTCTGTGTCAGTTAGTCGTTAAGTCAGGCTGCTCTGTGTCAGCTCGTTGTCTGTGCGGTGTCTGGAAAAGAAGCGAATAAAATGATTATAGGACATTGAACAAAAACGTAAATATACATCTATAAACAGATGCTCACGTCAAAAGTCAGTAATTTTGTAAATCAGTCTCTGTGTCTTCAGGGAAGAAGGGCCGAAAGTTGTCATCAATGAAAACTATCCTACTCTTTCAACGTGGTTTCTTCGGTCACACACCATAGGAAGGAGTTTTTCACCTGATAAATAACATATTCAGTGTTGAGGGGTGATGGATAACACTTATATTAAAGGGACTGTAATAATGCACCAACCGATTCGAAGCTTCAACATTCTCCTCTCCTTTATCCCCCCCCCCCACCCCCGCTGGCTGGGCAACCCAGATGCATTTGACTGTCAGGGTAGGGAATTAAAACTGGGTGGGGTAGGGTGTTATTTCTTTCCAGCGGAACATACATGTTTTATTTTTTAATATGGAGATGTTTAAAGGTAAAAAGTTCACTTTCGCAAGCAGATGTCTCGGAAAAAAATTTCTAAAACGAAGTCACAGTTGCTGGGGGGATTTGAACACACCAATCCTCAAAAGTTCAGATGCCTGGTAGGTGGATGTTGATGCTTAAAATTGATGAATGCATAATTAACCAGTCAAAGATGCCTCCACTCATAAAACAGGCATGTCTCTTTTAATCGCTACAAAAACGAATTTTGTAACATTGATTATCTGTATATGTGCGTTTGCTACGTATACCACTTGTTTAATACAACAGAATTTCAAATTTACTTCAGAAAACACTGCAATGTGTTGGCATATTTCAATCCAAGTTGGTGCGTTTATGGCATTAGAACGGCCAGTAGTTTGGAACAGGGTCTCTTCTGCAAATGAAAATGGACAACTTCAAAAAATTGACAAGAAGTTGCCAGTTTTACCTTCCCTAGTAACAAATCATTGAAAACTAAGATCAAAATTACAGTAGCTAAAGGTATTGTTTCCTTATTCTACATTGCATCACTGTTAAACCATGCAAACTAAAACTGAAAAAATTCATCCATAAATTTGTGATAATTTGATCACCAAATCAATCGCTACTGTGTTATAACCTCTGTGCTTAACCTTTGAACCCTAAACCTGATTAGCATCTTATTTCTCCCTACCTTTTCAGCCCTGAATCACATTATAATCACGAGAATACAAGAAATGATCACCAACTAAAGAAGCTCTTGATTGTTAATCAAATTCTCCTTATCGGCACCTTGGGAAATATATAGAGAACAGAATGGAGAAAATGCATACTGATGTTAGAGTATAAAGGTTAATAAACTAAACATAAGCTTAAATCATGTCCTGATTAGCAAAAAACTTTAAAATTTCATCTAAAATCAATGCTGCAAAATTGAATAGGAGAGCATCAAATTCAGTTCGTTAGATGATGGAATGATAATAATAGTTATAATAATAATAATAATTGATATATACAAAACAAGTGAATACTGCTTTTTTAATGAGAGCGACAAAATACAACATAAGTATATGCATGTAAGTGATATGCGTTTATTAGGAACATTTCTTTTACCAAACCACCAATCTTTGTGTGTCTGGTGTTATACAAGTGCATGAGGTTATTGGTGACAAACAGATTAAGAAATGACGGCGGAATAAAGCGGTTATGATAGGGGACATAGATGACACTATACAAAAATAATTAATTCTAATGATATTCGAGATGTTTAATTTAAAAAAATAATAT
Organism: Pocillopora verrucosa; assembly: GCF_036669915.1. NCBI lineage: Eukaryota > Metazoa > Cnidaria > Anthozoa > Scleractinia > Pocilloporidae > Pocillopora > Pocillopora verrucosa. Next base: position 14,861,912 of record NC_089323.1, on the reverse strand, counting down.
AATAATTACTTAATAGATCCTTCTTTTAAAAAATGTAGACCTGCGAGCTTAAAATCAACAGGAACAACCCAGATAAAAAACAAATAACAAAAGAACTAATTAAAATGGCATCAAATGTAGCATCAAAATAAAACTTGTTTATTAGTGTTGGAAGATTTGGTGCTGGATGGTGTGGTGGTGTTGAACTAGTTTGTGTATGGTGTCGTGACCCAGTTGGATGGCGTGGTGCTTGTGGACAGTGTTGTGGCCCAAGTGGATGGTGTGGTGCTTGTGTACAACGTCGTGACCTAAGTGCATGGAGTGGTGCTTGTGCACAGTGTCGTGGCCCTTGTGAACCGTGAGGTGCTTGTGTATGACTTTGTCTCCCAATTGGACGTTGTGGTGCTTGTGTACAACGTCATGCCCAATTAGACGGTGTGTTGCTATTGCGCAGTGTCGTGGCCCAAGTGGATGGTGTGAACTGCTTGTGTACGGTGTCCTGGCCCATCAGGATGGTGTAGTACTTGTGGTTAGGTCAGCTTAAAACATTCCATTTACATGTCGAGAGCTGATCACGCATCGGCAGATGACGGTATGCGTCAGTTTACATCAAGAATATACACCGCTGCAAAAATTTTTAACCCGAATTTGCCGGCAATCGGCTCCAAATTGTAATCTACATCCTCTTTTTTCAAGATGTAGAAGTTTTGTTTTCCTTCTATCAGGTAACTCTGTGCAACTTGCCATCTAAGGAGCTTCTTCTTCAAGCGCGATTTCCTTTGTTCTACTCTAAACAATTTGATCTGATTAAATGTCCTTCTTGTCGCTTTCAATGAAAACTCAAGTGGGCAAGGCAATTCTTTGGACGCTTTGGACATCTTTCCTGGACGTTGAAGAAAAAAATTGTCAAGAATGGAAGCCGAATTTCAGAGAGGAGCGGAAAGGAGGTTGTGTGACGAGTTAAGGTGAACAGTTCACACACCCCAAATCGTCACTCTCCGATTAAATTCTCGATCAGAGCTAAGTATTAAACGTACCTTTAGCATCAGAAATTTTAGTGAAGAAAGAGAGCATACTAAAACTGACATTGTAGTTGGAAGGATCAATCATTCTGGACCATTTTTTCGGGAGCTGTACCTCTACAGTGTACACACAGTCTGTGCCTGTGCAGCTGAAGTAGGAAAAGCTCTGAAAATGAACAAAGAATTACCCTATCAACATTACGAAAAGTACAGAAGAGCGGATTCTCTCCTGTAAAAGGATTCTACGCTACGGTAATACAGTTGGAGAACTAAACAAGTACAAGGTCGACCCTCCATGAGGTTCATGCGGCCATTTCGTTTACACCTTCCTGTGCGGTTAGCCGCTGTACAGGTATACCAGAAGAGCGCTCAGCACGGTGGAGGGGATGGCTAAAATATTAAGTCTCCCCAGGTCTAGATTTCTACTTGACCAATCCGAAAGCACGAATTGCCTTAAGGGTAATTATCGCCAAATTTGGCGTAATTCTCGACCAATCAGGGGTCGTGCATCTCAATTATCAACTGAGTATTTATACTAAATAAAAGCAGGAGCCCATGAAATTATAACTGCTTGGAATATTTTTGTTTCTAATTTTGGGTCCTCTTTTCGTCCGACGATGAAAAAGCAGACATTGGGGGGGGGGGGGGAAGGGTGGGGGGACACCAAGTGAGAAAAAAAATTTGTAATTGTTTATTATCACAAGAAGGACGGTGGGGAACATCCTGTTATATTTGTTAGAGATTCCCTCCCCCTCCCCCTCCCCCCCCTGGAAAATGCCTTCTCAGAGATAAAATTATCGCTAAAAGATTAATGAACCAGTCATTCTATTTTAGCAGCAGAGTGGTGAGCCTGTAGCTGATTCACGATGATAATCAGTTTGTTCAGGGACACTAAAGTTTATAATACGCCGTCTATCATTTCTTGGCTGGGGAAAGTACTATAACTTTGGCTTGACTGAGTCAATTGGTCGCACGTTAAGTAAGAAAACAAAGATAGAATATCTCAGAAGAAAACACAACTTTTCCAAAGTTGTCATGGTCTCTGATATTTCTTCCGCGCCTTTACTTATAAAGAAAATGGACAGGGAGAGACGGATCCAGAGAGCACTGCCCGTCTAGACCCAGATAGATTGTGCTGGTAAAAGTAGCGTAACATGCTATTAGAATTGCTCATATTTTCATGATTCTGCTAAAAAATTTTGGTTATTTTTTATAACTGCTCTACTTTTCCTTAAAATATGCTTTCAAAAAGAAACAATATAAAGTCCAAATTAAATATTTATCGTTTATAAAGCTAAATATGTGCTTTTATTTTTCAATACTGTTAGCTGCTGCACTTTATTCCAGACTAGTAACGATGACTTAACGTGTCAAATGTACGATGTAGGCAGGAACTGGGACCGAATTAATCTTTACATCCGGTGTGCCTAGTTCTCTAGACGACGAACGCTAGACATTGCAAAACTGAAAATAGACTGAATCATAGACCGAACTTGAAAATAATCAATCTTAGTGACCAAACAAGTCATAACTCTGGTTATATTCTCTTAAAAAAAAAACTAAAAATGCACTGATTATGCTAACAGTTTTAGTTCAGTTTTAATTCAGTTTTAGACCGTATATTCCTCCTGGGCATTCCCTCGATTCTCCGTTTGTTTTTTTCCTTTCATTTATTTACTTATTTTATTTCGCATACTCTATACATGTCTACTTAAATATCGTCAGGAAAACTGCCGTTAGACAAAGGCACTTTACGCAAAGGAAAACATTCTAATGGCTGAGAGAACGAGGCGTTGTTAACGGCCTTTAATTGACTTCAAAGCCACCTGCAACGCTTAGGGTTTACGAGTTTCCTTTCTATTGTATACAGTTGGTTTGATTCCATAGTGAACTTTTTATCCAACAGAAAACTTCACAAATACCATTGACACTTCGTGTTGTCGTGGCAATTAAAACAATGGTATTTTTTTTTCTTCACGGTGATCATTTTAAGTAAATTTTAGAGTTTCAAAAAATACCATGTAAACTTGGACCTTGAAGAATTTTTTGTCTTTTTTCTGTCGTTGAAGGTTTTTACCTGATTAGGTTTATTTTCTTCTTTAATAACAAACAAAATCAAAATATTTTCGCCGTAGATGAGTGTTTGTTTGCTCTTAAATTTCGAAGAAGAACAATAAATTAAAAAAACAAAACAAAACAAAAAAGAAGAAAACAAAAGAACCAGACAATAGTACCTGTTAATGCAAAAATTCATCATAACTATTGGTGGTAAACAATGGTTACCTAAAACCAACTGCAGCCTTTCGGACACTTATCGAAATTACGTAAAATTCAATGAAGTGAATTCACCCTTTATAGCTCGTGTATTACTAGTAATACATGTTTGATTTTTGTTTTGGGAACGTGTTTTTTATTTCCCATCTCTCGCTCTTGTTAGCGAATACTTGTTGTTCTCTTAAAGGTCATAATATATTCAATTGCCGTTTATTTTATATTTAATTTGTGCAAATATATGTTGCAACCTGTGAATTTAGAAAATTCCGTAATCTAATCGATGAGAGAACGGTTTTTTTTCTTCTCAGAGCGGAAGTCTTCACTGAAACCAAACGTTGTAATGTAATATGAAAAAAATAAATTGGAAAAGTCAAATTATTCTAGAACCTTTCAAGATCTCACTGCAACCCTTTGTAGAAAACAAAAACCACCCTTGTGCGCTGAATTTGAGTTTTCGCAACTACAAATAAAAACGTTTTGAATAGAACTATTTACAGCGCTAATCGAGAGATATTAAATCAGGTTATGGGACTGTTATATCAGCAAGATCTTCAGGCAGTTTGCAACAATCTTTATGTACATTTTTCACCATCTTCCTTCGTAAAAGTATTGACTTCTTGGGTCAACAATAACATATGGGGTATCGTGTGGCCCGAGTGAAAATTCATTTTCGGTTGGAAGCCCTTCTGGAGGAAGGCAGCAGCCACATCTAACAGGAGGGAGGTAAGGAAGTATTTGCATCACTTCCCTCTCACCAGGGATGTGACTTTGCAAAAAGTGGCGCTGACTTTGAAATGGTGTTGATTGAAACGCCATGGAATGGCAACCTCTCGACAACGGCACTCGATGTTCTCGGAAACTTAACTCATCCGTAAATCTCCGATGGTGAATCTTCTCTTGACCACCTATGTTTCTGCTTGCCTTACAGTTATCCTTGTGCAAATATGACGAGGATCTCAACTGTACATGCGAAGGGAGGTCTTCAAAATTTTCCTCTTTGCTAGGAGTGCTTTCTGGTCGCGAAGCGGGAAGACAACTTTGGTCTTCATATTCAGTTTCTTCCTTCTTAACAAGGACTTCACCACTTTTAAAATCTTCATTTCCATTGAAATGTTCAGGATTTTCCCCCAGCTGATCGTTCTCTTGCGGCGCCGCAGAGGACTCGTGGCAAACACACGGTCCGAACGAACAGGACGCTTGGTTCAGGCTCAGGTTGTGTTTCAAGTACTTTTTCTTGGGCCGTCTCTTCGGTCTGTACTTGTAATCAGGATGTTCTATCATGTGAAGCTCGCTCAATAGTTTGGCTTGTGCGAAAAACTTTTGTTTTTCCTCCTCGGTGAGTTTTCTCCACTCCGAGCCAAGAATCTTGCTGATTTGCGAGTTATGAAGTTTAGGATTTTCACGCGCTAATTCCCGGCGTTTGCGACTGGACCATATCATGAAAGCGTTCATTGGCCGTTTTATGTGATTTTCAAGGCTGGACATCTTAACCTTCGATGGCTTCTCTCCAGGAAGATTTCTACGCTTAGTCACCTTTCTCCACCGCTGAAGTTAGAGTAAATGATGCTGCCTCTCACTTCACTAGCTTTTGAACGCCTCAAAAACTTCCGTGAAATTGCGTTTCACAGTGGGACATCAATTTCTCAAACAAATTCACTTCAATTAGCTTCGACGCAACATAAGCGTCCTGCCTTGCTAGTGCTAGATAGCTTCTCATAAACGACCTTGATAATACCGGTTGACAGAGTCTTGCGTCTTGCTTTTATGCTGAGACACAAAACAAAAGGCTCTTTTGTGT